>NC_143026.1:84492500-84560000 GCF_057628025.1 Oncorhynchus mykiss
AGGTCAGTCTAACAGGAAGTTGACTCTCCTGTACAGGAAGTTCCACTGTACCAGGAACTACATCCACATCAACCTATTTTCCTCATTCATCCTGAGAGCCAGTGCCGTTTTCATCAAGGACGGAGTTCTGTTCGCTGATGAGAACCTGGACCACTGCTTCATGTCCACCGTGAGTGTCATGCTGTCATCAACAAGCGACACAAACTATACTGGACTTACTGTCTTAATACTATTTGTAACTCCCTGTCACACCTTCACCTGTTATATCACCATATATTTAGATATTCTATACCATTACTGTCATGTAAGTTCATATAGTGTATACCACCGATTTCTACTAAGTTCCTGTGGCTTTATAGGTCTGTCTTCATCCGTGCACTTTCCTCTTTTGAATGTCATTGCCTTCAGATGTATGACTCATCTTGTTGTATGGGAAAAGCATCAGAGGGTGCTGTGAACGCTATCTGACTAGAGCACATTTTAGCTCATTGAAATGAATCTGTGAGAGACAGCGAGTCGAGACTTTCTCCTCCAAATAATTTTATGCTAAAACATTGGCCTGCTTCTAAAAAGAGTGAGTCGTCCAGTCGACTTTGGTCCTTTTCTGTGGCAGTGAGGCCATTGGATCAGAATATCAGTGGTGACTCATTAAGAGTGATGAAAGAGAGAGAGAGACTGATAAGAGAGAGAGAATGATGAGAGAGGGACAAAGAGAGAGAGGGGAGAAAGAGAGGGAGAGGGGAGGGGAGAGAGACAGATAAGAGAAGATAGATAAAGAGAGAGAGAAATATAAAGGGAGAGGGAAAGAGAGAGAGAGAGAGAGAGAGAGAGAGAGAGAGAGAGAGAGAGGGGGAGTGAGAGAGAGAGGGAGGGGAGAGAGAGGTCTCTTGCACCCCAACAGGACACCAGGTTCTATATTTAGAAGCTAAATCCACAGCACAGAGAGGAGATAGGGGATTACAGAGACTACTGCAGAAGTAGAGAAGGGTGGCAGTATGATTGTGGCTCAGGGAGTCACCAGAGGGGTACAGGGGAGGGGTGGAGGTGGCAGTATGACTGGGGTTCAGGGAGTCACCAGAGGGGTACAGGGGGGGGGTGGAGGTGGCAGTATGATTGTGGCTCATGGAGTCACCAGAGGGGTACAGGGGAGGGATGGAGGTGGCAGTATGATTGTGGCTCAGGGAGTCACCAGAGGGGTACAGGGGAGGGGTGGAGGTGGCAGTGTGATTGGGGTTCAGGGAGTCACCAGAGGGGTACAGGGGAGGTGTGGAGGTGGCAGTGTGATTGGGGTTCAGGGAGTCACCAGAGGGGTACAGGGGAGGGGTGGAGGTGGCAGTGTGATTGGGGTTCAGGGAGTCACCAGAGGGGTACAGGGGAGGTGTGGAGGTGGCAGTGTGATTGGGGTTCAGGGAGCCACCAGAGGGGTACAGGGGAGGGGTGGAGGTGGCAGTGTGATTGGGGTTCAGGGAGTCACCAGAGGGGTACAGGGGAGGTGTGGAGGTGGCAGTGTGATTGGGGTTCAGGGAGTCACCAGAGGGGTACAGGGGAGGAGTGGAGGTGGCAGTGTGTGTGTGTTTGGGGGGTGATGCAGGGTTAAATAATTGAGGAGTGGTGCTCCTGGCTGATAGCTGTCCCGCCTGACCCTCACCCCCATATCGACTGAAACCTGAATGGGCCCAACCTCACATAAGAGGACATATTGAGTCTGACCCTGATTAGAGTGTAATTACAACTCTCCTAGACAAGCACACACACACACACAATTTTAGGCTAAAATAAATGATTATTGTCTATCAACAATGACAAGCCACCGTGGTCTGACAACTTGGATGGAAAATTACTGAGGATAATAGTGGATGATATTGCCACTCGTATTTACCATGTTTTCAATTTAAGCTAGAAAGTGTGTGCCCCCAGGCTTGGAGGGAAGTAAAAGTCATTCCGAAACCTAAGAATAGTAAAGCCCCCTTTGCTGGCTCAAATATCTGACCAATCAGCCTGTTACCAACACTGAGTAAACTTTTGGAAAAAATGGTGTTTGACCAGATACAATAATATTTTACAGTAAACACATTGACAACAAACGTTCAGCACGCTTATAGGGAAGGACATTCAACAAGCACAGCACTTACACAAATGACTGATGTTTGGCTGAGAGAAATGGATGATAAAAAGATTGTGGGGGATGTTTTGTTAGACTTCAGTGAGGCTTTTGACATTATCGATCATAGTCTGCTGCTGGAAAAGCATAATTATCATGGCTTTACACCCTCTGCTATAATGTGGATAAAGTGTTACCTGTCTAACAGTACACAGAGGGTGTTCTTTAATGGAAGTTTCTCCAACATAACCCAGATAGAATCAGGAATTCCCCAGGGCAGCTGTCTAGGCCCATTACTTTTTTCAATCTTTACTAATGAAATGCCACTGGCTTTGACTAAAGTGTCTAAGTATGCAGAATAAGATAGTCCTAACTGCAACTCTTAACAAAGAACTGTAATTAGTTTCAGAGTGGGTGGCAACGAATAAGTCAGTCCTAAATATTTCTTAAACTAAAAGCATTGTATTTGGGACAAAACATTCACTAAACCATAAACCTCAACTAAATCTTGTAATATATAATGTGGAAATGGAGCATGTTGAGATGACTAAACTGCTTGGAGTTACCCTGGATTGTAAACTGTCATGGTCAAAACATAGTGATACAACAGTAGCTAAGATAGGGAGAAGAATGTCCATAATAAAGCACTGCTCTACCTTCTTACCAACACTATCAACAAGGCAGGTCCTGCAGGTTCTAGTTTCTACCTTCTTAACAACACTATCAACAAGGCAGGTCCTGCAGGTTCTAGTTTCTACCTTCTTACCAACACTATCAACAAGGCAGGTCCTACAGGCTCTAGTTTCTACCTTCTTAACAGCACTATCAACAATGCAGGTCCTACAGGCCCTAGTTTCTACCTTCTTAACAACACTATCAACAAGACAGGTCCTACAGGCTCTAGTTTCTACCTTCTTAACAACACTATCAACAAGGCAGGTCCTACAGGCTCTAGTTTCTACCTTCTTAACAACACTATCAACAAGGCAGGTCCTACAGGCTCTAGTTTCCACATTCTTAACAACACTATCAACAATGCAGGTCCTACAGGCCCAAGTTTCTACCTTCTTAACAACACTATCAACAAGGCAGGTCCTACAGGCCCTAGTTTTGTCACACCTGGACTACTGTTCAGTCGTGTGGTCAGGTGCCACAAAAAGTGACTTTGCAGTTGGCTCAGAACAGGGCAGCACGACTGGCCCTTGGATGTACACAGAGAGCTAATATTAATAATACGCATGTCAATCTCTCCTGGCTCAAAGTAGAGGAGAAATGGACTGCATTACTACTTGTATTTATGAGAGGTATACTGTGAAATGCTTACTTACAAGACCTTAACCAACGGTGCAGTTCGAGAAGAGTTAAGAAAATATTTGTTTTGGTGCTACTCGCTGTTTATCATCTATTCATAGTCACTTCACCCCTACCTACATGTATAAATTACCTCAACTAACCTGTACCCCCGCACATTGCGTAGGGGTGTCAATCTGGCCCTCATACCATCATGGCCACCTAAACATCCTCAGCGTCCAATTGGCTCACTCATCCCCCCTCCTCTCCCCTGTAACTATTCCCCAGGTCGTTGCTGTAAATGAGAATGTGTTCTTCGTCAACTTACCTGGTAAAATAAGTGTAAAATAACAAATAAAAGAGCTGAGAAAACTCTGATATTGATGTTGCTATATGGTGTGTGTGTGTACTGTAGATGGCGTGTAAGTCAGCGGTGGCCTTCTTCCAGTTTAGCATCCTGGCTAACTACTTCTGGTTGCTGGTGGAGGGCATGTACCTCCAGACCCTCCTGGCCCTCACCTTCGTCTCACACAAGAAGTACTTCTGGTGGTACACACTCATCGGCTGGGGTAGGTGACCTTCTCCTTTTTACTTTCTCCATGTCCTCATCTCTCTCCTTGTTTTCTCCTTCCCTTTGTCCTTCTCTTTTTACGTCTTTCCCCCTGTACTTCTCTCTTTACGTACTTCTCTCTCCTCAGCAACTCAAAGAGGAATGGTTTAGTAAGGACACCTAGCTGATATTGTCCTCTGCATCTGTTAGGTCTCCCAACTACAATACTGTTGGTGTGGGTTCTGACACGCAACTTCTATGATAACCGAGGGTAAGGATAGAAACTTATGTTTACTATAATCTTACTCTGAATTGATATTGTCATGTGGCCTATATACATGAATACTAATGTCTTGTTGGTGGTTGGAATAATACTGTACTGTATAATATCATGTGGTTCTGTCCTGATGTAGTTGCTGGGACGACACTGATGTGGCCTTCATCTGGTGGATCATCAAAGGGCCAATAACAGCATCACTACTGGTGATTGGCCTAACCCTAACCTAACCCTAACCTAACTTGACGCTAACCCTGGTTTCATGTCCACATCCCAGTTCTTCCTAACCCAACTCCAACCCAAATCCTAACTCCACTCTAACCCTAATCCACCCAGTGTTGTAAAGTATCCAGCCCTAACTCCTCCTCTTCCTCCTCTTCCTCCACTGCTCCAGGTCAACTTCATCATCTTCATCAACGTGATCCGTATTCTGGTACAGAAGCTCAAATCTCCAGGCGTGGGGGGCCACGACACTGGCCACTTCATGTGAGTCTCAGAGAAGCACACACACACACCCCCCCTACACACACACACACACACACACACATACACACACACACACACACACACACACACACACGTGTAAAGGTGGTTTGGTGAGCCAGACACAAAGACATTATTGTGACTCTTATCTGTTCTCTCTCTCTCTCTCTCTCTCTCTCTCTCTCTCTCTCTCTCTCTCTCTCTCTCTCTCTCTCTCTCTCTCTGTGTGCAGGAGGCTGGCTAAATCCACTCTGTTCCTGATCCCTCTGTTTGGGATGCACTACATGGTGTTTGCCTTCCTACCAGAGAACACAGGAGAGGAGGCCCGTATCTTCATAGAGCTGGGCCTGGGATCCTTTCAGGTAGGGGTGTGGTAGGGGTGTGGTAGGGGTGTGGTAGGGGTGTGGTAGGGGCGTGGTATGGGCGTGGTAGGGGTGTGGTAGGGGTGTGGTAGGGGCGTGGTAGGGGCGTGGTAGGGGCGTGGTAGGGGCGTGGTAGGGGTGTGGTAGGGGTGTGGTAGGGGCGTGGTAGGGGCGTGGCAGGGGTGTGGTAGGGGCGTGGTAGGGGTGTGGTAGGGGCGTGGTAGGGGCGTGGTAGGGGCGTGGTAGGGGTGTGGTAGGGGTGTGGTAGGGGCGTGGTAGGGGTGTGGTAGGGGTGTGGTAGGGGCATGGTAGGGGCGTGGTAGGGGTGTGGTAGGGGCGTGGTAGGGGCGTGGTAGGGGTGTGGCTGTGTGCCTGCGTGCCTGCACACGTGGTTTGGGTGTGCCACTACTGCCTAGGGGAATGTGTGTTCCAAAGTAAGGTACATTTGACATGCAGCTAGTTCATATAACTGTAAAATTCACTTTGTATTCCTTCTTCTTCCTCAGGGCTTTGTGGTGGCTCTGCTCTACTGTTTCCTAAATGGAGAAGTAAGCAGTAACCAACATAATTACAATGACATAATTAGAATCTAGGATTACAGTGATTTTGATTGAATAACTCGCAGTGTTCTTACTGCAGAGATAAATAGCCCAAATAGCCCTTCGTTTCTGATTGACTGCTATCTCAAGTCTCTGATGTCAAGATTATTTTATGTACTGAACGCTGTGTACAGACCTCTCAATGTGCTTTCAAATGACAGAGTGCTCTCTCTCTTTCTCTCTCTCTCTGTGTGTGTGTTTGTGCCTGTGTGCGTGCATGCATATGCGCGCGTGTGTGTGTGCGTGCGTATGCATGTGTGTGTGTGCATTCGTGTGTCCAGGTGCAGGCAGAGCTGAAGAAGCATCTATGGAAGTGGCAGATTCAGGGTTATCTGCGCTACAGTAGGAGAAGACGTACCCTCTTCACAGAGAGCTCCACTGTCACACAGATCTCTGTTCTGGAGAAGTCCTCCCCCAAGGAGCTGCCCTGCATCAGCGACACACACACACTCACACACATCGACAAACACACACTCACACACACTTCTGTCCCGAGCTGTACTGACACACAAACACTCACACACACTGACACACAAACACTCACACACAGCTCTGTCTCAATCTGTGACGACACAAACACTCTCACACACAACACAGACTCACTCACACACAACTCAACAGTCTGAGAGAACAAAAAATCTCGCTATCTCTCTCTATTCCCAATCCTCCCTCTTCTTTTCTTCCTCCCCTCTCTCAAGGATGGACTACACCTTGACTCTGCAGTGCCCAAAATCTCAGATAGGCCTCTCAGTCTAGAGAGATCTAAATGTTGTTCCATAGACTGAGCTGTCTGTTGTGTTGACTCACTGGCTTGGCTGTGTGGCTCCATAGACTGAGCTGTCTGTTGTGTTGACTCACTGGCTTGGCTGTGTGGCTCCATAGACTGAGCTGTCTGTTGTGTTGACTCACTGGCTTGGCTGTGTGGTTCCATAGACTGAGCTGTCTGTTGTGTTGACTCACTGGCTTGGCTGTGTGGTTCCATAGACTGAGCTGTCTGTTGTGTTGACTCACTGGCTTGGCTGTGTAGTTCCATAGACTGAGCTGTCTGTTGTGTTGACTCACTGGCTTGGCTGTGTAGTTCCATGGACTGAGCTGTCTGTTGTGTTGACTCACTGGCTTGGCTGTGTAGTTCCATAGACTGAGCTGTCTGTTGTGTTGACTCACTGGCTTGGCTGTGTAGTTCCATAGACTGAGCTGTCTGTTGTGTTGACTCACTGGCTTGGCTGTGTGGCTCCATAGACTGAGCTGTCTGTTGTGTTGACTCACTGGCTTGGCTGTGTAGTTCCATAGACTGAGCTGTCTGTTGTGTTGACTCACTGGCTTGGCTGTGTGGCTCCATAGACTGAGCTGTCTATTGTGTTGACTCACTGGCTTGGCTGTGTAGTTCCATAGACTGAGCTGTCTGTTGTGTTGACTCACTGGCTTGGCTGTGTGGCTCCATAGACTGAGCTGTCTGTTGTGTTGACTCACTGGCTTGGCTGTGTGGCTCCATAGACTGAGCTGTCTGTTGTGTTGACTCACTGGCTTGGCTGTGTGGTTCCATAGACTGAGCTGTCTGTTGTGTTGACTCACTGGCTTGGCTGTGTGGCTCCATAGACTGAGCTGTCTGTTGTGTTGACTCACTGGCTTGGCTGTGTGGCTCCATAGACTGAGCTGTCTGTTGTGTTGACTCACTGGCTTGGCTGTGTGGCTCCATAGACTGAGCTGTCTGTTGTGTTGACTCACTGTCTTGGCTGTGTAGTTCCATAGACTGAGCTGTCTGTTGTGTTGACTCACTGGCTTGGCTGTGTGGCTCCATAGACTGAGCTGTCTGTTGTGTTGACTCACTGGCTTGGCTGTGTAGTTCCATAGACTGAGCTGTCTGTTGTGTTGACTCACTGGCTTGGCTGTGTGGCTCCATAGACTGAGCTGTCTGTTGTGTTGACTCACTGGCTTGGCTGTGTAGTTCCATAGACTGAGCTGTCTGTTGTGTTGACTCACTGGCTTGGCTGTGTGGCTCCATAGACTGAGCTGTCTGTTGTGTTGACTCACTGGCTTGGCTGTGTGGCTCCATAGACTGAGCTGTCTGTTGTGTTGACTCACTGGCTTGGCTGTGTGGTTCCATAGACTGAGCTGTCTGTTGTGTTGACTCACTGGCTTGGCTGTGTGGCTCCATAGACTGAGCTGTCTGTTGTGTTGACTCACTGGCTTGGCTGTGTGGCTCCATAGACTGAGCTGTCTGTTGTGTTGACTCACTGGCTTGGCTGTGTAGTTCCATAGACTGAGCTGTCTGTTGTGTTGACTCACTGGCTTGGCTGTGTAGTTCCATAGACTGAGCTGTCTGTTGTGTTGACTCACTGGATTGGCTGTGTGGCTCCATAGACTGAGCTGTCTGTTGTGTTGATTCACTGGCTTGGCTGTGTGGTTCCATAGACTGAGCTGTCTGTTGTGTTGACTCACTGGATTGGCTGTGTGGCTCCATAGACTGAGCTGTCTGTTGTGTTGATTCACTGGCTTGGCTGTGTGGTTCCATAGACTGAGCTGTCTGTTGTGTTGACTCACTGGCTTGGCTGTGTGGTTCCATAGACTGAGCTGTCTGTTGTGTTGACTCACTGGATTGGCTGTGTGGTTCCATAGACTGAGCTGTCTGTTGTGTTGACTCACTGGATTGGCTGTGTGGTTCCATAGACTGAGCTGTCTGTTGTGTTGACTCACTGGCTTGGCTGTGTGGTTCCATAGACTGAGCTGTCTGTTGTGTTGACTCACTGGCTTGGCTGTGTAGTTCCATAGACTGAGCTGTCTGTTGTGTTGACTCACTGGATTGGCTGTGTGGCTCCATAGACTGAGCTGTCTGTTGTGTTGATTCACTGGCTTGGCTGTGTGGTTCCATAGACTGAGCTGTCTGTTGTGTTGACTCACTGGCTTGGCTGTGTAGTTCCATAGACTGAGCTGTCTGTTGTGTTGACTCACTGGCTTGGCTGTGTGGTTCCATAGACTGAGCTGTCTGTTGTGTTGACTCACTGGATTGGCTGTGTAGTTCCATAGACTGAGCTGTCTGTTGTGTTGACTCACTGGATTGGCTGTGTGGTTCCATAGACTGAGCTGTCTGTTGTGTTGACTCACTGGCTTGGCTGTGTGGTTCCATAGACTGAGCTGTCTGTTGTGTTGACTCACTGGCTTGGCTGTGTAGTTCCATAGACTGAGCTGTCTGTTGTGTTGACTCACTGGATTGGCTGTGTGGCTCCATAGACTGAGCTGTCTGTTGTGTTGATTCACTGGCTTGGCTGTGTGGTTCCATAGACTGAGCTGTCTGTTGTGTTGACTCACTGGCTTGGCTGTGTAGTTCCATAGACTGAGCTGTCTGTTGTGTTGACTCACTGGCTTGGCTGTGTGGTTCCATAGACTGAGCTGTCTGTTGTGTTGACTCACTGGATTGGCTGTGTAGTTCCATAGACTGAGCTGTCTGTTGTGTTGACTCACTGGCTTGGCTGTGTGGCTCCATAGACTGAGCTGTCTGTTGTGTTGATTCACTGGCTTGGCTGTGTGGTTCCATAGACTGAGCTGTCTGTTGTGTTGACTCACTGGCTTGGCTGTGTAGTTCCATAGACTGAGCTGTCTGTTGTGTTGACTCACTGGCTTGGCTGTGTGGTTCCATAGACTGAGCTGTCTGTTGTGTTGACTCACTGGATTGGCTGTGTGGCTCCATAGACTGAGCTGTCTGTTGTGTTGACTCACTGGATTGGCTGTGTGGCTCCATAGACTGAGCTGTCTGTTGTGTTGACTCACTGGCTTGGCTGTGTGGTTCCATAGACTGAGCTGTCTGTTGTGTTGACTCACTGGATTGGCTGTGTGGCTCCATAGACTGAGCTGTCTGTTGTGTTGACTCACTGGATTGGCTGTGTGGCTCCATAGACTGAGCTGTCTGTTGTGTTGACTCACTGGATTGGCTGTGTAGTTCCATAGACTGAGCTGTCTGTTGTGTTGACTCACTGGATTGGCTGTGTGGCTCCATAGACTGAGGAAGAGTAATACAAAAAAAAGCAAATTATCCCAATGGCCACAGATTGACCAGATTCCCAAATGAAGCAAACTTTATAGTGTCTACAATATACTGTATCTTCCATAGTACAAGTAAATACACAGCCTTGTCTGTCAGGGCTTTCTAAATGGACTGTGCTGTGTTTGGGTGGGTTGCTGCTATTGTTGCCAGACATGGACTTGCTGGCTGTGTGTTGCCTGGAAACTAGACACTAGTGGACTCTAGTGGATGCTAGTGGACTCCAGTGGACTGCGCTTGTGTCCATAGTAGAAATGGACTGGCCCCGGTTTGTTAGAAATGCAGAGTAGTGATAAATTAAACATAATGATTGAGAGGAAGAGGTTCAACTGACCTCTCTCCCCTCATCAACCTGAAGGAAGAGGTTCAACTGACCTCTCACCTCTCCTCAACCTGTAGGAAGAGGTTCAACTCACCTCTCTCCCCTAATCAACCTGAAAGAAGAGGTTCAACTGATCTCTCTCATCAACCTGAAGGAAGAGGTTCAACTGACCTCTCTCCCCTAATCAACCTGAAAGAAGAGGTTCAACTGATCTCTCTCATCAACCTGAAGGAAGAGGTTCAACTGACCTCTCTCCCCTAATCAACCTGAAAGAAGAGGTTCAACTGATCTCTCTCGTAAACCTGAAGGAAGAGGTTCAACTGACCTCTCTCCCCTAATCAACCTGAAGGAAGAGGTTCAACTGACCTTTATCCCCTCATCAACCTGAAGGAAGAGGTTCAACTGACCTCTATCCCCTCATCAACCTGAAGGAAGAGGTTCAACTGACCTCTATCCCCTCATCAACCTGAAGGAAGAGGTTCAACTGACCTCTATCTCCTCATCAACCTGAAGGAAGAGGTTCAACTGATCTCTATCCCCTCATCAACCTGAAGGAAGAGGTTCAACTGACCTCTATCCCCTCATCAACCTGAAGGAAGAGGTTCAACTGATCTCTCTGAAGAGTACAGAGAAGAACAACCATTTCTACCTTATGGATTGTAATGCAACATGTTGCACAGTGCACAAGCATGTATGGAGCACTACACTGTAAAGATGATTATTTATGTAGACCTTGTTTTTTGTTGTTATTAATTGTCTTAAAACCAGTTTTGTACTGTTTCGCTATGGCTTTAGTCATCCATCTAGCAAGAGGGCAATATTTTAATGGTGTAGTGTTGTTTCCCCCCAGAAAGCTATGACCTTTGGCTTTCATCTGGAATTGTTTATCTACAGTGCCTTGCGAAAGTATTCGGCCCCCTTGAACTTTGCGACCTTTTGCCACATTTCAGGCTTCAAACATAAAGATATAAAACTGTATTTTTTTGTGAAGAATCAACAACAAGTGGGACACAATCATGAAGTAGAACGACATTTCTTGGATATTTCAAACTTTTTTAACAATTCAAAAACTGAAAAATTGGGCGTGCAAAATTATTCAGCCCCCTTATGTTAATACTTTGTAGCGCCACCTTTTGCTGCGATTACAGCTGTAAGTCGCTTGGGGTATGTCTCTATCAGTTTTGCACATCGAGAGACTGAAATTTTTTGCCATTCCTCCTTGCAAAACAGCTCGAGCTCAGTGAGGTTGGATGGAGAGCATTTGTGAACAGCAGTTTTCAGTTCTTTCCACAGATTCTCGATTGGATTCAGGTCTGGAATTTGACTTGGCCATTCTAACACCTGGATATGTTTATTTTTGAACCATTCCATTGTAGATTTTGCTTTATGTTTTGGATCATTGTCTTGTTGGAAGACAAATCTCCGTCCCAGTCTCAGGTCTTTTGCAGACTCCATCAGGTTTTCTTCCAGAATGGTCCTGTATTTGGCTCCATCCATCTTCCCATCAATTTTAACCATCTTCCCTGTCCCTGCAGGCCCAAACCATGATGCTGCCACCACCATGTTTGACAGTGGGGATGTGTGTTCAGGGTCATGAGCTGTGTTGCTTTTACACCAAACATAACGTTTTGCATTGTTGCCAAAAAGTTCAGTTTTGGTTTCATCTGACCAGAGCACCTTCTTCCACATGTTTGGTGTGTCTCCCAGGTGGCTTGTGGCAAACTTTAACCGACACTTTTTATGGATATCTTTACGAAATGGCTTTCTTCTTGCCACTCTTCCATAAAGGCCAGATTTGTGCAATATACGACTGATTGTTGTCCTATGGACAGAGTCTCCCACCTCAGCTGTAGATCTCTGCAGTTCATCCAGAGTGATCATGGGCCTCTTGGCTGCATCTCTGATCAGTCTTCTCCTTGTATGAGCTGAAAGTTTAGAGGGACGGCCAGGTCTTGGTAGATTTGCAGTGGTCTGATACTCCTTCCATTTCAATATTATCGCTTGCACAGTGCTCCTTGGGATGTTTAAAGCTTGGGAAATCTTTTTGTATCCAAATCCGGCTTTAAACTTCTTCACAACAGTATCTCGGACCTGCCTGGTGTGTTCCTTGTTCTTCATGATGCTCTCTGCGCTTTTAACGGACCTCTGAGACTATCACAGTGCAGGTGCATTTATACGGAGACTTGATTACACACAGGTGGATTGTATTTATCATCATTAGTCATTTAGGTCAACATTGGATCATTCAGAGATCCTCACTGAACTTCTGGAGAGAGTTTGCTGCACTGAAAGTAAAGGGGCTGAATAATTTTGCACGGCCAATTTTTCAGTTTTTGATTTGTTAAAAAAGTTTGAAATATCCAATAAATGTCATTCCACTTCATGATGGTGTCCCACTTGTTGTTGATTCTTCACAAAAAAAATCAGTTTTATATCTTTATATTTGAAGCCTGAAATGTGGCAAAAGGTCGCAAAGTTCAAGGGGGCCGAATACTTTCGCAAGGCACTGTATGTCTGAGAAAAATAACAAAAATTCAACCCATATGATCTAGTACACAGTAAAAGTATACTAAAACAAATACAACGATTATGAAATGATAAAATAACATACAGTTGGGAATGAATAAGCCTCTTCATACTTTATAATATGTCCTAATATAATAATCTGTTTTCGGAACATCTACCCAAAATATTTCACATTCTTTATTACTTGACCAAACATATAGTTTCTTCGGAAAGTACTTTCTCCACATGTTGTTACGTTACAGCCTAGTTCTAACATGGATGAAATGAAACTAAATCCTCAGCGATCGATACACAATACCCTTTAATGACAGAGCAAAAACATCGTTTTAGACATTTAGCAAATGTATAAAAATGTTTTAACAGAAATACCTGATTTACATAAGTATCCAGACCCTTCGCTAAGAGATTTGAAATTGAGCTCAGGTGCATCCTGTTTCCATTGATCATCCTTGAGATATTTCTACAACTGGATTTGAGTCCACCTGTGGTAAATTCAATTAATTGGCATGATTTGGAAAGGCACACACCTATCTATATAAGGTCCCACAGTTGACAGTGCATGTCAGAGCAAAAACCAAGACATGAGGTCGAAGGAATTGTCCGCAGAGCTCAGAGATAGGATTGTGTCAAGGCACAGATATGGGGAAGGGTGCCAAAAAATGTCTGCAGCATTGATGGTCCCCAAGAACTCAGTGAAGTTTGGAATTGCCAAGACTCTTCTTAGAGCTGGCCACCAGACCAAACTGAGCAATCAGGGGAGAAGGTCCTTGGTCAGGTAGGTGACCAAGAACCAAATGGTCACTCTGACAGAGCTCTAGAGTTCCTCTGTGGAGATGGGAGAACCTTCCAGAAGGACAACTATGTCTGGAGCACTACACCATTCAGACCTTTATGGTAGAGTGTGTGTAGATTGATGAGGGAAAAAAACAATTTAATCAATTTTAGAATATGGCTCTAATGTAACAAAATATGGAAAACGTCAAGGGGTCTGAATACTTTTCCGAAGGCACTGTATCATGACATTAATGATAGTCAAAATCTGTTACATTTGTGAACGTCTCAATACACATTTGGGCCATTTAAACAGCATGCTTCCCTCTAATAGACAAGGGGAGAAGGGCTATGTAAAGGCATCGATTATGTCGCTCTGACCATATGCAATGTGTCTGCCTCCAAAGTAAAACAAATGTTTGACTTCCACACAAAATTACTTCTTTACTTATTTTAGGTTTAAGGAAGTGTGTAGATTGCGTTCTTTATCGTAGAGCTCTGTTGTATTTAGATCCGCCTGCTCGAGACAAATTCAGCGATTGCTTTGCCATGTCTGTGCTGTGAAGCAGTCGAGCTGGATAAATGTTTTTCTAAGGACCGCCCCTTTGATGTCACATTGCAGTGAAGTGATATAAATTGATGTAATAATGAAACCGACCACCAGAGGGAGGCAAATACAAGTTTATTCGACAGAGGAAGGTCTGCATTGCTGTCTTCTGACAAAACAGTGGGAAGTCAATAAAATAGGTAAGGTAAACATTTACATATTTTTAAAAGTAATTCTAGTGCACAATTTCAGGGACTGTCAGTTTAAGAGGTTTTAATGTAGACGTGTACATAAACATGAATGAATGAGATTATAGATTGTTGATAAGAGATTATAGATGATAGCGATATAGAGATGTATAGATTATAGAGATAATATCAATTATAGAGATGATAGATTATATAGATTAGATTATACAGATGATCGATTATAGAGATTATAGATTATAGAGATGATAGAAATTATAGAGATGATAGATTATAGATAGTCTAGATTGGTTTTTCTTTTGAAACTTTATACTCCCGTTTTCTTGGACATTGCATTTATTTAGAGATTTTATTAACACCAAAGTCAGCGTATTTATGTCAAAACTGTTTCAAAGTGTTCTATATTTCTGAGCAATCTGTACAACATATAGCCATTACACATCTTAATTATTTAATTTTGAACATGTTAATATTTTGTATCATATACACATATATGTAGGTACTAGGTTTATGGTGTAACAACATTTAGTTGTATAATAAAATGAGTAAATTAATAAAATATAATAAAACTTGCATTTCAATAGAATTATATCAATTGTATATCAATTTATTGACAAATTGCAAAAATGTGTTGTTACATACTTCGTGTACTATCAATACTTTTTAGGGAAAGGACATTTTATTGACAGACGGATATGTCAAGAGGTTGCAACTGTACAGTATGTGTATGTTTTCAGATATTTGTATTGTGTAGTTGGGAAAATGTACAGGTTCTGGATTATCTTGTCTGTTTATTTCTTGGTGTCAATAGTTGCATCTCTCCACAAGGGAGCACTGTAGAATCATATTTTATGGGGGCCATTTTAGTACCTTTCCAGAAGATAAACAAATCAGTAAATGGGTACTGTACATGGTTAAAGTATTCAGTGTATATATACATGAAACACTATATTAAAAAGCCATTCATGCTTTGGAGCTTGTGACCTCCTATGTGAATCTGTGATTGTGGGAAAAGGAGGTTATGTCTCAGATGATGACCTCTGGTACCTTTACCATGTACTACTGGTCTGTGTTGCTCATATATGCATCTGACATGTAAGGCAATCATCCTGTGTATTCATATCATGAATTATATCAATTATAATATGTCATTTTTTGTGGAATATGATAAGCATACTATGCTAAGATATCCTGCACTTTGATTAATTTGATATAAAAAAAAAGCTGTATACTCTATTATAACATGGGCTGCATAATATATTAGTGTGCATGCTTCTTTGTTGGGTTCAAATTGTGACAAGAACATGGAACTGATCTGAACTGAACAAGACTTGTATTGACTGTGAGACTAAGCTACTGAAATGGATGCAGCACTTTGACTTGTAAACTGCTTTTGTGGTATTTTGGAGTTGAGATGGTGTAATATTCACATCTGTGTGTGAATTGTGTTCTCTCTCTTCTGAAGCTGTAAAAAACTGAAAACTCTTTCCCCCCTAACAGGTCCCTGGCCACAACATTACTGAACATTTCTGATGTGATGCTGTTTATTTAGAGGGCTAGCCTGGTGCCTGATCTGTTTGTGCTGTTTTGCCAACTCCTATCGTCATGTCATGTTTGGCATGACACTGGACATACGAGTTGGCAAAAAAGCACAATCAGATCTGGCACCAGGCTAATACAGGGCTGTACTATAAGTCCAAATAACAAACACACATACACAACATCAATGAGTCAACAAGTCCAAAACATTTATTACGACTTAAAGTCAATAATACAATATTAATGTACAAAACCTCTTTATTACAGGGGTAGGTAACCCTGGTCCTGGAGGGCCACAGGCACTTCATGTTTTTGATTTAACCAACCTGGAAGACCAGGTATGTTGAATTTAGGCAATTACTGAACTGATCAATTAGCTCAGTTGGTCCAGCGTGGTGCCTAGATGGATCAAAATCCTGCTGTACCTGCGGCACACCAAGAACAGGGTTTCCTACCCCTGTTTTAATATATACATCAAAACAAGAAGACATTTATACAGCGCAGCGGTGAAACAGAAGATGAAACATGAGTTTAAAAAGAGCCTGAAGAAGGCAGCGGTGAAACAGAAGAGAAAACATGAGTTTAAAAAGAGCCTGAAGCAGGCAGCGGTGAAACAGAAGAGAAAACATGAGTTTAAAAAGAGCCTGAAGCAGGCAGCGGTCAGGTCACCAGAATTATGGCATATTACATTTCAATTCAAACTGAAATTCTTAATTCCATTTGTTTTTCATTAAAAAGCATTGAGAAAATGTTTTGTTTACTTCCGGCATTGACTGAATTGAAATGTAATTGAGCCCAACCCTTCAGACCACAGATACAACAGTTACATTACATTCAGCCATCACTGTACAGTACCTTTGTCCTGGGCTATGTTAGGTAGGCAAATGTGGAACGTTGCAGATAGAAATGTCATGAAGAGAGCTGATGTGAGTCCTTACATTACTTAACATTTCAGAGTGACATGTTTGTTCTACATGATGTTCCACAACATGGTGCCCTGCTGAACACAGCCCTGTTGTCTCTTTTCCATCCAAAACAGAGCCAGCTTTCTAAATGTCATCTTGTGATGGTTGGAAACTATAAAAGGTATTGGCTATTTATTTAGAAATGTAGTATGGCAATTACACTCATGTCAAAGGACTCTAAAACGTATTAACATTCAAATGAAATTGAATGAACAGGGTGGTTCTGACTAGGCCCGATCATAAATGTTTTAAAATGCCCCTTCTTATTGACAATTGACCAGCAACTCTGTTGTCAAACAGAAAAATATTATTCACAGTTTAGTGGATGGCTTTCTAACCCTATGCCCCTTTCTGGTTAAATAGTTTAAAATAATTATTCACTATTGAACACCATTGTATTTTTCTTCCTTGGAGCTGCTTTTTCCTTGAAATTGCTGACTACATGATCAGAATGCAGTAAAACGGATGTCACACTTACAATTCCCTCAGGATTCTGTGAACTGTTTAAGAACATGTCTATAAAAGGTTCCATCATCTCCCAGTAAGATTTCATCTGCAGAATAATCAACACAGCTTGGGGAAAAGGATCAAACCATCAAGAGATGCATGCATCAGTCTACAAGAGATTATAGGCAGCAATACAATATGCTTCATATTTGAACAATCACTATCACCAAAATAATACTAAAATGATAACAACCACGGAGCAAAATTCTAATGACTGCTAATATTCACTTTGCACCACGGACGACTCCATCTACGAGATACTGTCTTACACAATGACACGGCAGAATTCAGTTGACCATTTATAAGCCACAATGGTAGACTACACATATTTGTAAACCACAGTCTCCATCCCAAATGCTACCCAATTCCCTATTTAGTGCAGAACTTTTTCCCTATGGGCCTTGGTCAAAAGTAGTACACTATTCAAGGATTGGAGAAAAGGGTGCAATTTGGGACACATCTAAACTACTGTACATGTATGTAGATAACTACTTCATTGTTCATTATAACAACAGATTTAATAAACAATATACTGTATTCTCAGAATGATTACATCTCTAATTGACATCACATTGACCGGCGATATAAGGCTGTGTATTGTTTAATATTTCATAACATAATTACTCTTGAAAATGTATATTCATACTCTTAAAATTGGCTCATGACATGCTGAGACTGTCATTATGGTTTTAATAAGGAACTCCTGCTAAACATTCAACTTGGTGTGGGAACCAAAAGCAGATCATCTCTTTCTGATTGTCCAACCTGTTTCACAGTGAAACATGGACACCTTTTGGCCATCTGTATTCGCACACGCATGGATGGACCCATATTAAAGGCCAGTGTAAAGCATCTCAAGAGTAGGACTGCTAAAGACAGGTCCAGACTGAAGAAAAACACAGCACATTACTGCTTTCTGTCTGCCCTCCTTGCCATTCTTCTTCATCTGAACCAGCTTCTTTAATGAACAACGGGAAACTATTCCTAACAGGAAGTTTTGTGTTTCTGATCAGATAGTACTGTTAAAGAGCTGTGCTTTTTCAGGTGGGCTGGGGAGTTGTGGAGTCATCAACTGTTCATCAAGCGTTTGACACGCTAACACACTGTTTACAGATATGCATTGTTGCATTATCTATAGTTTATAGTATATAAATAAAATAATATGACAAAACGTTTTTTTTTTTCCGTTTCAGTTTGAGAATAAAGGCAATTATTCGTACTGTATGTGACCAAACCAAATTGAGAATATATATATATATATATATATATATATATATATATATATATACAGTTTTTTGTCTTTCTCTCCCGTTTAAAAGCACCGCATTTGCCTGCAGTCACAAACGGTGCACAGTAACTTAATTAAATCAACCAGTATCCCATTATTTTGATATACAAAAAATAGTATGAGTATAAAGGACTGAATGCTGCAAAATAGAACAGAGTCAATCATACCTATTATTGTGTAATGATATAGATAGACCATAGTAGATATTTACTCAAAATAAAAGTGGCTTATTTCAAAAGGTCATCGGTCGTAGGTTATAGGTCGTAGGTTAAAGTTCATAGGTTATGCCCATCTTAAACCAGAAATGAGCTCTAGGTACTTCAAAGGCCTCCAGGTTAATAAAATACTGATTCAGTGTAACATCATAAAAGCACTTTTGTTGACCACATGTTTTTACATACTTTGCAGTTTCGTTTAAAAAATAATGTCTAAAAAAATCTCTCAGATTAACAGAAATACTTGCCGTTTTGTGCATAAAGGCACTTTGGAGACTAAAGTATACTAGGAGAGATTAACATGGGATTAGGATTAACATGGGATTATAATATAGAATAATAATAGTTAAATCAGACCAAAGGATCAAATCTGTAGTGACATCAGTTGCAAAGCTTTTACTCAGCCTTTGCAAATGTATACGGCCGTGAAACTCAGTGTGGAGTCTAGTGTTCATCTTTGGAATGAGAGAAATACCCCAAAATAATACTTTTTTAAAAACACAATTCAGGAAGGTGTTTATCAAACCTCAATGTGGTAAAATACTTTCTGTCGGTCTAAGTTATCTATTTAGTTAAATATACAAATTGAAGCTAGCTGAGAGACTGCTGAAGAAACTAGGGTAAAATCTAGATTGGACTGCATTGCCTTTTCAGCATCAGGTACAGTAATAATCTCACAAAACAATTGTAAACAGATTCAAAAGAAGAAAGAAAAATACAATTCATGCAGACATTGTAACACAGTTATACATTGAACTCACGATACCCATTCATGAGTAAGTTGTCATTGACATTTTCTGTACTACCGGCTGTTTAAAACTAGTGGCACTATCAATCCTCTCCCGAAATGAACCAAGGCATCTTGTCATCATAAGCAATGCTAAGATTTAAAGAGGTTTGGTGTGTAATGGTCGTAGTTGGCAAATCTTAGCATTGTTCATCCTTCTAAAATAGATGACCATCTTACCTTAACGCAGGTTTGATTTTTGGCATTTCATTCCTCATTATTGAACTGTAGAAAATATACCTTTCACATAAATACTGGTTTTACCCATGTCATCTGTCTTCCTCAGAAGAATCCCACTGGGCACAGACGTCAATTCAACGTCTATTCCACTTTGGTTCAACATAATTTCATTGAAATTACATGGAAACAACATTGATTCAATGTGTGCCCAGTGGGAAGAATTCCTCTATCTCTAGTAACAGTGGTACATATAGCAAGGAGGAAGTGACATCATCATCTTCCTGTCACTCCACCAATCACAGCTTACACAGGTAAAGGTGACACGTACCATTGGCTGACACATAGCCGCTGACGTCATATACGGTCATACAAAGCACTATGATGCTCTACTTCTGGTGGTGGTTGACTATTATCTTCATATTTTAAGAGACATTGTTTCTACTGTTGGTCCATTAATTATTTATTTTGCCTTGATCCTGGCTTGAGTCTCCAGGCCTGAATAGTATCCCATGATGCAGTGTGTTAGCCTCCATTTTGTGTCCTTTCACTGTTCATTATTTTACAGTAACCTCACATGATCATTCTCCCTCTACCATAGACTTAGATAGACAACACTAGTGCCCAAAAGTATTTTTTAGCATGGGCAGTGCCATTGAGGACTCACCATTTTTAAGTAGTCAACTGGGTGGAACTTCCTATGGGTTAAGAAAGGATCCCATAATTCTATCCAGTTCATCAGGAGGGATCAGCCAATTAATTATTCTTGTGAGCAAACATTCCAGAACTGCAGGTGGCAGTAAATAGGCAACATTTATACCTGTTCAAATAATAGTCCAGACCACAGTATGCACCTTTTTAGTTTGTTTGCCAACTCATAGAAGTAGTAAATTAATAAAGTGACTACTTCAAACTGGACATGGTCTCAATGGTGTTGCCTTTTCTCTCACAGATGCCATAGTGGGACAAATACAAAGATGCAATGTCTATCTAAATCTATGCCCTCTACAAACAGGCACACACTTGCAACCTGATTGGTCAGCTGATAAATATTTACATTAGGTCAGTCTGTCTCGATTGGCCGGTTTGTTGCTTCTCCTGTACAGGACGTGTAAAGCTTATTTCAGAGTCAAACAGACTCAGTGGCGCGATAGTCCGGCCACAGACTTAGTAACGTGATAGTCCGGCATCTCGTTGTGACATACAGTAGCTACATGACTCTGAGACCACAATTCGCATGGGAATGGTCAGCCGAACGCGCACCTTGCCAAAATTTCCAACCAACGTGCTCTGCTGAGAATTCAAAAAGTATGAAAGCCAACGGTCCAATATTCTAGAACACTGCTGTGCGTACACATGCACATTTTGGACTCTGATAGAGGGTTTGTGGTTTTGTTACTGCTCCGTAATTGAGTTGCCATAACAACAACAATACCCAGAACAACAAAACACAGTCTTAACTTGAGTCTGCAACAAGCTGAAAGACAGACTGAGGAAAGAGAGGAGGAGGAGTTGTTAAATACCTATTGTCATTCTTCGGACATGATGATATGATTGCAATGACCGGTGGTATTACATGGATGTTCCAGCAGCACTGAAGTGGTCCAGCTATTCTGCTCTACGTGATAAACGGGGGGAGGCTTTTTGACATAACACCATGATGATATGTACAGACCATTAACCATGCTTTTCCTTCATAGCCTTCTGCCTTCCTTGTAAAGATCCTTGTCTGATGGCTTCTGAATGGTGATTGACATTCACTGCTAGGCCACTACCACTGACGGTGGTTTGCTCCATGATGGAGACACTGTAGTTGTAACAGTTTAAAGGTGGATTCACCTACAACTGCTCGTGAACAGGTGCTGCTGGTGAGGTGTTAGGTGTTCTGTTCCTGTCTGGTAGAGTTGGGTTTTAATGTTGGAGTAGGTTAAGTCAGGGTTGGCTGGGATAGTTTACATAGTGATAGGCTGGTTTGGATAGAAATAGGAGTCAGGTTAGTTTAGGTATGGATGAGTTGGATTGCTAAGGACTAGGTGTTGGGTTAGGTTGGATAGTGGTGGGTTGGGGTTTGGTTAGGAATAGGAATAGGTGTTGGGTTAGGTTGGATAGTGGTGGGTTGGGGTTTGGTTAGGAATAGGAATAGGTGTTGGGTTAGGTTGGATAGTGGTGGGTTGGGGTTTGGTTAGGAATAGGAATAGGTGTTGGGTTAGGTTGGATAGGGCTAGGGGTTGGGTTAGTTTGGATAGGGCTAGGGGTTGTGTTAGTTTGGATTGTATTGGGTTGGGTTAGTTTGAATAGGGCTAGGGGTTGGGTTAGTTTGGAGTGTACCGGGTTGCTTAGTTTGAATAGGGCTAGGGGTTGGGTTAGTTTGGATTGTATTGGATAGGTTGGTTTGGATGGGGCTAGGGGTTGGGTTAGTTTGGATTGTATTGGGTTGGGTTAGTTTGTATAGGGCTAGTGGTTGGGTTAGTTTGGATTGGGCTAGGGGCTGGGTTAGTTTGGATAGGGGTTGGGTTGGTTTGAATAGGGTTAGGGGTTGGGTTAGTTTGGATTGGGCTAGGCGTTGGGTTAGTTTGAATAGGGTTAGGGGTTGGGTTAGTTTGGATTGGGCTAGGGGTTGGGTTAGTTTGGATAGGGCTAGGGGTTGGGTTTGTTTGAATATGGTTAGGGGTTGGGTTAGTTTGGATTGTATTGGGTACGTTAGTTTAGATAGGGCTAGGGGTTGGGTTAGTTTGGATAGGGCTAGGGGTTGGGTTAGTTTGGATTTGTATTGGGTTGGTTGATTTAGATTGGGCTAAGGGTTGGTTAGTTTGGATAGGGCTAGGGGTTGGGTTATTTTGGATAGGGCTAGGGGTTTGTTAAGTTTGGATTGGATTGGGTTGGTTAGTTTGGTTGGGGTTAGGGGTTGGGTTAGTTTAGATAGGGCTAGGGGTTAAGTTAGTTTGGATAGGGCTAGGGGTTTGGTTAGTTTGTAGATGGCTAGGGGTTGGGTTAGATTGGATTGTATTGGTAGGTTAGTTTGAATAGGGTTCGGGGTTGGGTTCGTTTAGATTGTATTGGTTAGGTTAGTTTGGATAGGGATAGGGATTGGTATAGTTTGGATAGGGCTAGGGGTTGGGTTAGTTTGTATTGTATTGGGTAGGTTAGTTTGGATAGGGGTTGGGTTAGTTTGGATAGGGCTAGGGGTTGGGTTAGTTTGGATTGTATTGGGTAGGTTAGTTTGAATAGGGCTTGGGGTTGGGTTAGTTTGGATTGTATTGGGTAGGTTAGTTTGAATAGGGCTAGGGGTTGGGTTAGTTTGGATTGTATTGGATAGGTTGGTTTGGATGGGGCTAGGGGTTGGGTTAGTTTGTATTGTATTGGGTAGGTTAGTTTGAATAGGGCTAGGGGTTGGGTTAGTTTGGATTGTATTGGATAGGTTAGTTTAGATAGGGGTAGGGGTTGGGTTAGTTTGAATAGGGCTTGGGGTTGGGTTAGTTTGGATTGTATTGGGTAGGTTAGTTTGAATAGGGCTAGGGGTTGGGTTAGTTTGAATAGTGTTAGGGGTTGGGTTAGTTTGGATAGGGCTAGGGGTTGGGTTAGTTTGGATAGGGCTAGGGGTTGGGTTAGTTTGGATTGTATTGGGTAGGTTAGTTTGAATAGGGTTTAGGGTTGGGTTCGTTTGAATTGTATTTGGTAGGTTTTTTATAGGGCTAGGGGTTGGGTTACTTTGGATAGGGCTAGGGGTTGGGTTAGTTTGTATTGTATTGGGTAGGTTAGTTTGGATAGGGTTAGGGGTTGGGTTAGTT
Source organism: Oncorhynchus mykiss (assembly GCF_057628025.1). NCBI lineage: Eukaryota > Metazoa > Chordata > Actinopteri > Salmoniformes > Salmonidae > Oncorhynchus > Oncorhynchus mykiss. The sequence goes on from NC_143026.1 coordinate 84,515,837, forward strand.
TGAATAGGGCTAGGGGTTGGGTTAGTTTGTATTGTATTGGGTACGTTAGTTTGGATAGGGTTAGGGGTTGGGTTAGTTTGAATAGGGCTAGGGGTTGGGTTAGTTTGGATAGGGCTAGGGGTTGGTTAGTTTGGATAGGGCTAGGGGTTGGGTTAGTTTGGATAGGGCTAGGGGTTGGTTAGTTTGGATAGGGCTAGGGGTTGGTTAGTTTGGATAGGGCTAGGGGTTGGTTAGTTTGGATAGGGCTAGGGGTTGGGTTAGTTTGGATAGGGCTAGGGGTTGGTTAGTTTGTATTGTATTAGGTTGGTTAGTTTGGATAGGGCTAGGGGTTGGGTTAGTTTGGATTGGGTTAGTGGTTGGGTTAGTTTGGATAGGGCTAGGGGTTGGTTAGTTTGGATAGGGCTAGGGGTTGGGTTAGTTTGGATAGGGCTAGGGGTTGGGTTAGTTTGGATTGGGTTAGGGGTTGGGTTAGTTTGGATAGGGTTAGGGGTTGGGTTAGTTTGGATTGGGCTAGGGGTTGGGTTAGTTTGGATTGGGTTAGGGGTTGGGTTAGTTTGGATAGGGTTAGGGGTTGGGTTAGTTTGGATTGGGCTAGGGGTTGGGTTAGTTTGGATTGTATTGGGTACGTTAGTTTGGATTGGGCTAGGGGTGGGTTAGTTTGGATTGTATTGGGTACGTTAGTTTGGATTGGGCTAGGGGTGGGTTAGTTTGTATTGTATTGGGTACGTTAGTTTGGATTGGGCTAGGGGTGGGTTAGTTTGGATTGTATTGGGTACGTTAGTTTGGATTGGGCTAGGGGTGGGTTAGTTTGGATTGTATTGGGTATGTTAGTTTGGATTGGGCTAGGGATTGGGCTTGTTTAGGTGTGATTGATTCGCCATGGCTTTATTAGGGTTGAGTTGTTGATCCAGTTCGTTATATGAAGGGCTCAGTTGGGCTTTTGGGTGCAGTGCAGTTAGGAGGGTCCGGGATGCGTTCTCCAGAGTCCAGGATCAGGGTTGTGTCAGGGTACGGGTTGGTTGTCTCTGGGTATGGGTTGGTGGTGTCTGGATATGGGTTGGGGAAAGGGTATGGGTTGGTGAGGCTGGTCACTGGTAGTGGTCCGTGGTTGGGTGTGGGTATAGGGGTGAGGTTGGGTGTAGGGGTGAGGTTGGTCATAGTATCAGGTCCAGTGTGGAAGTGGCTGATGGGTCTTGGTGTAGGGGTGATAGAAGTAGTAGTAGTGGTAGTAGTAGTAGTAGTAGTGGTGGTCTCTCCCTGGCTCTGGTCCTGGGCTTCACCGTTGAAGTTCAGGTGGCTTAGGTGGCTGGCGACTCGACCTGTAGGCTGGACATGCGGATCTGAGAGCTGCTCTTGCTGAGGATGGAGAGCTGCGTTCCCCCGTTCACCCCACTGCTGGCCAACGAAGGGTGCCGGTGCTTCAGGTCCACAGCAAAGTACCTGTTCACCGTCCAGCTGCGCCATTTCCTCTTGATCTCCGACTGCACCTTCAGGGAGATACTTCACAAGGTCATTATTAATGGACCTCGCTGGAAAGACTCAGCATGCCTCTCTCTCTCGATCTCCATATAGAGATGCTGTATTTATCAGTGCCTAAAGCAACAAGTGGTTGGTTTAAAAGAGAGCTTACCTCTCCATTCAGAAAGCAGTAGAGAACAGCCACAACGAAGCCCTACATGGACACAAAGAACACAAGCAGAGAAAACTGTCTTTCAGGTATGCACAGGAATGTACATTGTCACACATCAGAAAGCACATTCACACACGCAGACACACACACGCAGACACACACCCGCAGACACACACCCGCAGACACACACACACACACACACACACACACACACACACACACACACACACACACACACACACACACACACACACACCTGGAAGGAGCCTAGGCCTAGCTCAAACACCAGCCTCTCCCTCTTGCTGACGTCTTCGGGTGAGAAGGCGAACACAGTATAGTGGATCCCAAACAGAGGGATCAAGAGCAGGGTGGAACGCGCCAGACGCCTGCCAATCAAACAACACAACACATATTACAGTGGACCAACATACTCATGACATCATCAACAGTGGGTCACTAGATTCAGACATCATCAACAGTGGACCAACATTTTCATGACTAGGAATTAACATGGGTAACCGGGATCCCGGGACTGTCCCAGGAACACTCCTCACATTTTCCCCCAAAATTAAAAGATAAGCCCCGGGAAATTACAACATTTTCCCCCAATGTGGCACTAATGGCACTACAGTTAACCCCCAACAACAACTGCTCCCCAGGTGCCTATGACGTGGACATCAATTAAGGCAGAGGGGTTGGGTTCAGAAGGGTTGGGTTAAATGAGGAACACACATTTCGGTTGACGCAATTCAGTTGTACAACTGACTAGGTGTCCTTTCCCTTTCATGTGCAGCATCAGATTAGCAAAACATTTAATAGCACACTATCCAAACAGGTTATATCATGGAAGCCTTGAGCCTAGATTATGTACTTCACACAAAGTCGTCATAAATTCAAAGCTCACGTATGATTGACACTGCCGGGCTGCACACGCAACCCGAATCTAGTCAATAAACCCTACAGGAAACCCCTACAGTAGACCTACAGGCTAGACGAGCTGTCATTGTGAATCTTCAGACAGTCACACATTTGATAGGCCTATGCACAATTCACTACATAGACAACTCTGTCACAGACATGACGTTTGTTAACAATTCAGAGGCATTAGGGAAAATTCTAGCCAAGGCTATTTTCCTATCCAGTCCCAATCCCACTGAAACCCAAAATCCTGTCTCGCATGACAGTTCCTCATTTTATTCTGTAATCCATAGGTCGCACAATAAAAGCATGTCTCTTGCCAATGCATGTCGAAATAGCGATATAACATTTAGGGATGCACGATAAATCGGTGAACATATCGGAATTGCCTGATATAATCTAAAAATGCCAACATCGGTATAGGACCGATGTGTAGTTTAACGCCGATGTGAAAAACCCATGTCAAAGCTGACGTGCATACTTATATAAGTAGGGACATGACGTAATGACGCCACATAAAATGATGCGCTACACGTGCAACACAGCATTCCTAATCCACAATGTCTGCTGTGTGGATCGAGCAGTCAACAAGTTGAGCAGTTATTTGAAAGAGCAAGAACATTTTAGTTTAGACAAGTCAAAGGTGAAATCCATTAAAGCCAAGATAATGGAATTCATTGCCCTTGACAATCAACTGTTCTCTTTGGTGGGTGATGTTGGTTTCGCGATTGGTCGAGCACCGGTACACACTAACGTTACCAAGTGCGCTATTGTTCAGATGTTGCCCTACTGGAGCTACACATTAATAGCTTCACTGCTATTAGCTTCACGACATTCTATGGAACGCATGACATTGTCACACTCTGACCATTATTTGCGTTCTTTGTTTCTATGTTTTGTTTGGTCAGGGTGTGATATGAGTGGGCATTCTATGTTGCATGTCTAGTTAGTCTGTTTCTATGTGTTTTGGCCTGATATGGTTCTCAATCAGTGGCAGGTGTTTGTCGTTGTCTCTGATTGGGAACCATATTTAGGTAGCCTGTTTTGCATTGTGGTTCGTGGGTTATTGCCTATTTGATGTTGCATGTTAGCACTCAGTTTCTATCGAAGTCACGTTTGTCTGGTTAGTTTGTTTTGTTTGTTTAGTGTACTTCGTGTTTTTTTAAACTATAATTAAAAGTATGTATTCACACCACGCTGCACTTTGGTCACCTCAATACGACGATCGTGACAGACATTTTATGGAACGCATGACATTCTATGGTCTTTGCATGTCAAAAAAGATACACATCAAATAACAGTGTTTGACAATAACACTATTTAACGCGTTAAATAAGCTTTTAATTTGACACGTCAAATAACACAGTTCTATTATAGAATGTTGTGTGTTCTGAATTTGCACGTGCAAGCCAAGCGCCACCACTACTATCAGTAGCACTGTCAAAGCTGTACAAAAAAAGTCTGGAAACAAGCAAACACCGAACGATGTGTTTACAATACAGTGTTGGTAATAAAGCATTATTGGTTCAACCGCAACTTCTGGGGTAGCTAACTAGCTTTAGCTTGGTCCCTAGCTAGCACCAATACAACCAGCCTGAAAACAATGACCAGTATAAACTGCAGTAATTTTCACTATTCTTAGCAATGATTTAGGAATCCTTGTGGGTAAGTATTAGCTAGGCAGCCACTTGTTTTTCTCCTATTGAAATTGAACTTCAGTTCATGAAAATACATAGCTAGCCAGCTACTTAACCCTGTTGCCCAAAGCTAACGTTATAAGCAGCCAGCTAGCTTCATCTGGCTAGTGAAGCTCGACCTGACCGGGTTATGTGTTGTGAAGCTAGCCACGATAAGGATTAGGCACAATAGTGGAATTTGCGGTTTGCCTTCAAAATAAAATTCCCTCTTTGAAAGTGATGCAGAAGGTTACAATTGGTGGAATCATGCCATATTTAGACTAGATAATGTAAAGCAAAGTTGGAATGTGAAGCAATGAAATGAGGTATCAGTCTACTCGGTGACACCCACAGAACACAACTGTGAAGAGTTTACGCAGATATTAGCATTGTAGCTCTTATTGCAGGTACTGTGACTGTGTGAAATCACCTCCCTAGTCAGCCTTTTGTGTGTATTGACATTCATATTGCACTGTACAGCTTTACCTAAGGATTGGGGATCAATGAAATGGGGTAACAGTCTACTCAATACCCAATATAATTTTTCCCAACGTCCTCCTCAGAGTTATCAGACTACAAAGCATGTTCAATACACATAGGTTGACAATAAATGTCTCAATTCACAGCTGTTTCAGAGTCCCGCAATAAGCGCCACAATGCTAATGTTCTCTGGGTGTCACTGAGTAGACTGATACCCCATGTCATTGATCCACATTCCATAGGTAAAGCTGTACAGTGAAATAAGTATGCCCCCAATGCAATTCTAAAGTATAATACATCAGTGTGATTTCAACATATTTTTGTCAAAATAACAAATCATTGTCTTTTCTTGATTTTATATAACAACATTCCAACCTCATTTAGCATGATCTATTCAATTATTGCATAATTCTACTATTTGTATTCATTTGCATCACTGTCAATTACATGTTTTATTTTGAAGGCTAACCGCATAGTCTACTATTGTGGCTAATCCTCATTGTGGCTAGCTTCACATAGATGGGTCCGACCACCATTAATCAAATAAGAACTGTATTATAAATTAGGGTTATTTTAGATGATGACACCTAGCGAGATAGTGAGCTAGCTAACGATAGCTACTGAAACATATTATGTTGTTTTGCTTTGTTTTGGGGGAAGAACATTGTTTGCATCCATGAGCTAGCTAGCTTTTTTTATGACCATCACTGTACGTGCGCAAGACAACTTTACCAGCATCATAGCATACGTATCGATGAATCGTTGTGACATTTGAAATACGAGTGTAATCATTGTGTAATAACTACGTAAAACATTTATGAAAGCGTTAAATTATTATGTGATGTGCAGAAATATTCAGGTCCTAAATGGTCAACAAGCTTATTTGACACGTCAAATAGTGTTACTTAACGTGTATCTTTTTTGACACGCAAAGACCCAAACGGCGTTTCATAGAAATCCTGGGTGAGAATGAAATGACTGAGCAAATGAACAAGAAACAACACAGCAAGTAAGTGAAAGAAATAGGTTTTGATTATGTTTTACTGGTAATGGGGACATACGTAAATGCCCCCCAAAAAACCTTTTGGTGAGTGTGGTGTGTGTGTGTGTGTGTGTGTGTGTGTGTGTGTGTGTGTGTGTGTAACCTTTATTTAACTAGGCAAGTCAGTTAATTAAGAACAAATTCTTATTTACAAAGACGGCCTACCCCAGCCAAACCTGGACGACGTTGGGACAATTGTGCGCCGCCCTATGGGACTCCCAATCACGGCCGGATGTGATACAGCCTGGATTCGAAACAGGGACTGTAGTGACGCCTCTTGCACCTAGATGCAGTGCCTTAGACTGCTGCGTCCATCTGTGTGAGATAACTATTTAACTGTACTAGAATACTTAAAAAGCCACAACATTTTTAAATAACGGTTATTGGTATCGGGTTATTTGGCAAGGAAAATATTGGATATCGGTATCGGCAAAAACGGTCATATTGGTGCATCACTAATAACATTTCCCCGATTCTCTGCGCTGTCTCGTACTTGCTGCCCATATGAGAGCTGGGCTGCCCATATGAGAGCTTCGCTGTCTCGTACTTGCTGCCCATATGAGAGCTTCACTGTCTCGTACTTGCTGCCCATATGAGAGCTGCGCTGTCTCGTACATGCTGCCCATTTGAGAGCTGCGCTGTCTCGTACTTGCTGCCCATATTAGAGCTGGGCTGTCTCATACTTGCTGCCCACATGAGAGCTGCGCTGTCTCGTACTTGCTGCCCACATGAGAGCTGCGCTGTCTTGTACTTGCTGCCCATATGAGAGCTGGGCTGTCTCTTACAAGCTGCCCATATGATAGCTGCGCTGTCTCTTACATGCTGCCCATATGAGAGCTTCGCTGTCTCATACTTGCTGCCCATATGAGAGCTTCTCTGTTTCATGATTGCTGCCCACATGAGAGCTGCGCTGGCTCATACTTGCTGGCCATATGAGAGCTGCGCTAACTCGTACTTGCTGCCCATATGAGAGCTTCTCTGTCTCATACTTGCTGCCCACATGAGAGCTTCTCTGTTTCATACTTGCTGCCCACATGAGAGCTTCTCTGTCTCATACTTGCTGCCCACATGAGAGCTTCTCTGTCTCGTACTTGCTGCCCACATGAGAGCTTCTCTGTCTCATACTTGCTGCCCATATGAGAGCTTCTCTGTCTCGTACTTGCTGCCCATATGAGAGCTTCTCTATCTCATACTTGCTGCTCACATGAGAGCTGCGCTATCTCGTACTTGCTGCCCATATGAGAGCTTCTCTGTCTCATACTTGCTGCCCACATGAGAGATGCGCTATCTCGTACTTGCTGCCCATATGAGAGCTTCTCTCTCATAATTGCTGCCCACATGAGAGCTGCGCTGTCTCATACTTGCTGCCCATATGAGAGCTGCGCTAACTCGTACTTGCTGCCCATATGAGAGCTTCTCTGTCTCGTACTTGCTGCCCACATGAGAGCTGCGCTGTCTCGTACTTGCTGCCCATTTGAGAGCTGCGCTGTCTCGTACTTGCTGCCTATATGAGAGCTGCGCTAACTCGTACTTGCTGCCCATATGAGAGATTCTCTGTCTCGTACTTGCTGCCCACATGAGAGCTGCGCTGTCTCGTACTTGCTGCCCATTTGAGAGCTTCGCTGCCTCGTACTTGATGCCAATATGAGAGCTTCTCTGTCTCTTACTTGATACCAATATGAGAGCTTCGCTGTCTCATACTTGATGCCAATATGAGAGCTTCGCTGCCTCGTACTTGCTGCCCATATGAGAGCATTGCTGCCTCGTACTTGATGCCAATATGAGACCTTCCTTGTCTCGTACTTGCTGCCCATATGAGAGCTGCGCTGTTTCTTACTTGCTGCCCATATGAGAGCTTTGCTGCCTCGTACTTGCTGCCCACATGAGAGATGCGCTATCTCGTACTTGCTGCCCATATGAGAGCTTCTCTGTCTCATAATTGCTGCCCACATGAGAGCTGCGCTGGCTCATACTTGCTGCCCATATGAGAGCTGCGCTAACTCGTACTTGCTGCCCATATGAGAGCTTCTCTGTCTCATACTTGCTGCCCACATGAGAGCTTCTCTGTTTCATACTTGCTGCCCACATGAGAGCTTCTCTGTCTCATACTTTTTGCCCACATGAGAGCTTCTCTGTCTCGTACTTGCTGCCCACATGAGAGCTTCTCTGTCTCATACTTGCTGCCCACATGAGAGCTTCTCTGTCTCGTACTTGCTGCCCATATGAGAGCTTCTCTGTCTCATACTTGCTGCTCACATGAGAGCTGCGCTATCTCATACTTGCTGCCCATATGAGAGCTTCTCTGTCTCATACTTGCTGCCCACATGAGAGATGCGCTATCTCGTACTTGCTGCCCATATGAGAGCTTCTCTGTCTCATAATTGCTGCCCATATGAGAGCTGCGCTGTCTCATACTTGCTGCCCATATGAGAGCTGCGCTAACTCGTACTTGCTGCCCATATGAGAGCTTCTCTGTCTCGTACTTGCTGCCCACATGAGAGCTGCGCTGTTTCGTACTTGCTGCCCATTTGAGAGCTGCGCTGTCTCGTACTTGCTGCCCATATGAGAGCTTCGCTGTCTCGTACTTGCTGCCCATTTGAGAGCTGCACTATCTCGTACTTGCTGCCCATATGAGAGCTGCGCTGTCTCGTACTTGCTGCCCATTTGAGAGCTGCGCTGTCTCGTAGTTGCTGCCCATATGAGAGCTTCGCTGCCTCGTACTTGATGCCAATATGAGAGCTTTGCCGTCTCGTACTTGATGCCAATATGAGAGCTTCGCTGTCTTGTACTTGCTGCCCATATGAGAGCTTTGGTAGAGAATATGTGATTGATAAACTATAAGAGCTGCGCTGTCTCATACTTGCTGCCCATATGAGAGCTGCGCTAACTCGTACTTGCTGCCCATTTGAGAGCTGCGCTATCTCGTACTTGCTGCCCATATGAGAGCTTCGCTGTCTCGTACTTGCTGCCCATTTGAGAGCTGCACTATCTCGTACTTGCTGCCCATATGAGAGCTTCTCTGTCTCGTATTTGCTGCCCACATGAGAGCTGCGCTGTCTCGTACTTGCTGCCCATTTGAGAGCTGCGCTGTCTCGTAGTTGCTGCCCATATGAGAGCTTCGCTGCCTCGTACTTGATGCCAATATGAGAGCTTCGCTGTCTCGTACTTGATGCCAATATGAGAGCTTCGCTGTCTTGTACTTGCTGCCCATATGAGAGCTTCGCTGCCTCGTACTTGATGCCAATATGAGACCTTCCTTGTCTCGTACTTGCTGCCCATATGAGAGCTGCGTTGTTTCTTACTTGCTGCCCATTTGAGAGCTTCGCTGCCTCGTACTTGATGCCCATATGAGAGCTGTGCTGTCTCATACTTACTGCCCATATGAGAGCTTTGGTAGAGAATATGTGATTGATAAACGGTATGAGAGCAGATATGGATATTTTTAAACAGAGTTGGTCCCAATTAAGATATCTTGATATTTCAACTATTTCCACTCTTCAATGCTTGTATTTCTAGCTCCAATAGTACAATAATATCTAACAATAATAATAAAAAATAATAAAAATACACACAATTCAGAAAAATAAGAAAATAAGTTATATACTGTAGGAGGCGCCATGACTAAAATCCAGTATACACATATAAACTGGGTGAAACAGTATGTACATTTTATTAAAGTGACCAGTGTTCAATGACTATGTACATAGGGCAGCAGTCTCTAAGGTGCAGGGTAGAGTACCGGGTGGTAGCCTGTTAGTAACAGTGACTAAGGTTCAGGGCAGGGTACTGGGCACAGGCCGGCTAGTGGTGACTGTTTAGCAGTCTGATTGGCCTGGAGATAGAAGCTCTTTCTCAGACTCTCGGTCCCAGCTTTGATGCACCTGTACTGTTTCCCCCATTCTAGATGGTAGCGGAATGAACAGGCCAAAAGGCCATTTTTGGCCTTCCTGTGACACTGGGTGCTGTAGATGTTGTGGAGGGCAGGCAGTGTGCCCCCGGTGATGTGTTGGGCTAACCACACCACCCTCTGGAGAGACCTGCGGTTGCAGATGGTGCAATTCATCAGGGTCTTTGGGGCGAAGCCGCGCTGTTGCGCCTTCTTCACCATGCTGTCAGTGTGAAGGGACTATTTCAGGTTGTCCTTGATGTGCATGCAGAGGAACTTGAAGCTTTTGACCCTCTCCAATGTTGTCCCGTCGATGTGGATGGGGGCGTGCTCTCTCTGCTGTCTCCTGTAGTCCATGATCAGCTCCTTTGTTTTGTTGACATTGAGGGAAAGGTTATTTTCCTGGCACCACTCCACCAGGGCTCACACCTCCTCCTTGTAGGCTGTCTCATCAATGTTGGTAATCCTTCTTCCAAGATGGCGTAGCAGTGCAGACGTGGTTTGTCGTCTTCTCGTTTACTTTTTGTATTTCTCGTCTTTTTTGTATATATTGTATATATTCCAATTTATTTTTCAATCTCTTTTTCCATTTTTAAATCAAATATACCTTCCGGTAACCAGCCTCACTCAATGTGACACGGATCTGCAATTTTTTTTAGACCTTGTAGCCAAAACTCATCAGAAGATAGCCAGCTAATTAGCTACTAGCTATTTAGTCATTGTTAGCCACTGCTAGTGGCCTTTACCCTCTGCTCAGGCACCAGCCGTTTTTTAGCCTGGATAATACCTGCCAGCCTCAGACGTTTTTTCTCCACTACATTGCCAGATTCCTGCCGTAAACCCTGGACCATTGATCATCCCAGCTAGCTAGCTGCCACTGAGAGACCCAGCCCCGAAGCTAGCCCTGAGCCAGGCGCATCTCCCAGCTAGCAAACAAAATTACCCTGGCCCGGTCCTTCGTCGACACGGCACCTCGCCGTACCACCACGGCTGGTCCTCAGACGTAATTCCATCAGCTGTGCCTTCAATCGGCCTTTGCCAGACGTACATGCCTTAGATACCTCCTTTGTCCCACCTCATCACATGCAGAGACCTCACCCAGTATAACCAGCGTGTCCAGAGATGCAACCTCTCTTATCATCACTCAGTGCCTGGGCTTACCTCCAATGTACACGCACCCCACCATACCCCTGTCTGCACATTATGACCTGAATCTATTCTACCACGCCCAGAAATCTGCTCCTTTTATTCTCTGTCCAAAACGCATTAGACAACCAGTTTTGCTAGCCTACAGCCGTACCCTCATCCTTCTTCTCCTCTGTTCCTTGGGTGATGTGGAGGATAACCCAGGCCCTGCGAGTCCCCAGGCACTCTCATTTGTTGACTTCTGTAATCAAAAAAGCCTTGGTTTCATGCATGTTAACATCAGAAGCTTCCTCCCTAAGTTTGTTTTACTCACTGCTTTAGCACACTCCGCCAACCCTGATGTCCTTGCCATGTCTGAATCCTGGTTTAGGAAGGCCACCAAAAATGTCCATACCCAACTACAACACTTTCCATCAAGATATAACTGCCAAAGGGGGAGGAGTTGCAATCTACTGCAGAGAAAGCTTGCAAAGATCAGTCAGACTTTCCAGGTCTATTCCGACACAGTTCAAACTTCTAATTTAAAAAAATAATCTCTCCAGAAATAAGTCTTTTACTGTTGCCGCCTGTTATAGATCCCCCTCAGCTGCCAGCTATGCCCTGGACACCATATGTGAATTGATTGCCCCACATCTATCTTCAGAGTTCGTTCTGTTAGGTGACCTAAATTGGGATATGCTTAACACCCCAGCAGTCCAACAATCTAAGCCTGATGCCCTCAATCTCACACAAATAATCAAGGAAACCACCAGGTACAACCCTAAATCCGTAAACATGGGCACCCTCATAGATATTATCCTGACCAACTTGCCCTCCAAATACACCTCTGCTGTTTTCAATCAGGATCTCAGCGATCACTGCCTCATTGCCTGCATCCACTATTGGTCCACGGTCAAATGATCACCCCTCATCACTAAAGATTGGAAAGCTGCTGCGGGCACCCCCCTCTTCAAAAGGGGGTGACACTCTAGACCCAAACTGTTACAGACCTATATCCATCCTGCCCTGCCTTTCTAAAGTCTTTGAAAGCCAAGTTAATAAACAGATCACTGACCATTTCGAATCCCACCGTACCTTCTCCGCTGTGCAATCCGGTTTCCGAGCTGGTCACGGGTGCACCTCAGCCACGCTCAAGGTACTAAACAATATCATAACCGCCATCGATAAAAGACAGTACTGTGCAGCCGTCTTCAACGACCTGGCCAAGGCTCTCGACTCTGTCAATCACTGTATTCTTATCGACAGACTCAATAGCCTTGGTTTCTCAAATGACTGCCTCGCCTGGTTCACCAACTACTTGGACAACTACGAATACCTAGGTGTCTGGCTAGACTGTAAACTCTCCTTCCAGACTCATATCAAACATCTCCAATCCAAAATCAAATGTAGAATCGGCTTTCTATTTCGCAACAAAGCCTCCTTCACTCACGCCGCCAAACTTACCCTCGTAAAACTGACTATCCTACCAATCCTCGACTTCGGCGATGTCATCTACAAAATAGCTTCCAATACTCTACTCAGCAAATTGGATGTAGTCTATCACAGTGCCATCCGTTTTGTTACCAAAGCGCCTTATACCACCCACTACTGCGACCTGTATGCTCTAGTTGGCTGGCCCTCGCTACATATTTGTCGCCAGACCCACTGGCTCCAGGACATCTATAAGTCTATGCTAGGTAAAGCTCTGCCTTATCTCAGCTCACTGGTCACGGTAACAACACCCACCCGTAGCACGCGCTCCAGCAGATATATCTCACTGGTCATCCCCAAAGCCAACACCTCCTTTGGCCGCCTTTCCTTACAGTTCTCTGCTGCCAGTGACTGGAACGAATTGCAAAAATCGCTGAAGCTGGAGGGTTACATTTCCCTCACTAACTGTAAACATCAGCCATCTGAGCAGCTAACCGATCGCTGCAGCTGTACATAGCCCATCTGTAAATAGCCCACCCACCCAATCTACCTACCTCATCCCCATATTGTTTATATTTACTTTGCTGCTCTTTTGCACACCAGTATCACTACTTACACACCATCATCTGCTCATCATCATCTGCTCATCAATCACTCTAGTGTTAATCTGCTAAATTGTAATTACTTTGCTACTATGGCCTATTTATTACCATACCTCCTCATGCCATTTGCACACACTGTATATAGACTTCATTTTTTTCCATTGTGTTATTGACTGTACGCTTGTTTTTTCCATTTGTAACTCGGTGTTGTTGTTTCTGTCACACTGCTTTGCTTTATCTTGGCCAGGTTGCAATTGTAAATGAGAACTTGTCCTCAACTAGCTTACCTGGTTAAATAAAGGTGAAAAAATAAAATTAGGCCTATCTCTGTTGTGTCATCAGGAAACTTGATGATTGAGTTTGAGATGTATGTGGCCACGCAGTCATGGGTGAACCGAGTACAGGAGGGGTCTGAGAACGCACCCCTGTGGGGCCCCTGTGTTGAATATTAGCTTGGCAGAGGTGTTGTTGCCTACCTTCACCACTTGGGGTCGGCCAGTCAGGAAGTCCAGGACCCAGTTGCATAGGGAGGGGTTCAGACCCGTGGCCCTGAGCTTAGTGATGAGCTTGGATGGCACTATGGTGTAGAAGGCTGAACTATTGTCAATAAAAATCATTCTTACATAGGTATTTCTCTTGTCCAGGTGGGATAGGGCAGTGTGCAGTGCAATGGCGATTGTGTCGTCCTTGGATTTGTTGGGGTGGTATGCAAATTGTAGTGTGTCTAGGGTGTCAGTTAAGGTGGAGGTGATATGGTCCTCAACTAGCCTATCAAAGCACTTAATGATTACAGAAGTGAGTAATGATAGTCATTTAGTTCAGTTACTTTCACTTTCTTGAGTTCAGGAACAATGGTTAGGATAAAAGGCTAGGATATGGAGAGATTGAATATATCCGTAAAAACTCCAGCCAACTGGTCTGCACATGCTCTGAGGACGCATCTTGGGATGTCGTCTGGGCCGGCAGCCTTGTGAGAGTTAACATGCTTCAATGACTCATGTCAGCCACGGAGAATGAGAGCACACAGTCCTCATGAGCATTGTGGGCCCGCGTCGGTGGCTCCATGTTGTTTTCCTTGAAGTGGGCGTAAAAGGTGTTCAACTTATCTGGGAGCTGGGCATCAGTGTTGTCACGTTCTGACCTTTATTTCCTTTGTTTTGTATTTATTTAGTATGGTCAGGGCGTTAGTTGGGTGGGCAGTCTATGTTTGTTTTTCTATGATTTGGGTATTTCTATGTTTCGGCCTAGTATGGTTCTCAATCAGAGGCAGGTGTCATTAGTTGTCTCTGATTGAGAATCATACTTAGGTAGCCTGGGTTTCACTGTGTGTTTGTGGGTGATTGTTCCTGTCTCTGTGTTTGCACCAGATAGGACTGTTTTGGGTTTTCACGTTTCTTGTTTTTGTAGTCAGTTGTTCATGTGTACCTTTACGTATTAAAAGAACCATGGACACTTACCACGCCGCATATTGGTCCTCTGATCCTTTTCGCCTCTCCTCTTCAGAAGAAGAGGAGGAAATCCCTTACAAGTGTCTATATACCCCCTGTATAAATCCTCCTTATTGTTATTTTTATTGTGTCATTTACATTTTTTTAACTTTAGTTTATTTAGTAAATATTATATTAACTTTCTTGAACTGCATTGTTGGTTAAGGACTTGTAACTAAGCATTTCACGGTAAGGTCTTCTACACCTGTTGTATTCGGCGCATGTGACATTTTATTTGATACATGGCAGGCTTTCCCTTTATAATCTATGATTGTCTGGAGTCCACGCCACATACGTCTCGTGTCTGAGTCGTTGAATTGTGACTCCACTTTGTCCCTGTACAGTAGTGTTGCCCCTTTAATTGCCATATGGAGGTTATAGCTGGTCTGTTTGTTCACATCCATGTTCCCAGTCACCTTGCCATGGTTAAATACAATGGTTTGCGCTTTCAGTTTTACGTGAATGCTGCCATCTATCCACGGTTTTTGGTTTGTATAAATTCTAATCATCACAGTGGGAACAACATTCTCTATGTTCTTCCTGATGAGTGTATACTGTATGTCAATACTATTCTCAGAGCCAACCCGGAACATTTCCCAGTGGAGGTTGTGTACTCTGGTCCACCCCTATCATATGTATAAACTGTATTTTTTACCGTCTATTGCACCTTGCCTTTGCCGCTTGGCCATCGCTCATCCATATACTTGCATGTACATATACTCATTCACCCCTTTAGATTTGTGTGTATTAGGTTGGGTAATTTTTAGATTTCTTGTTAGATATTACTGTTCTGTCGGAACTAGAAGCACAAGCATTTCGCTACACTCGCATTAACATCTGCTAACCATGAGTATTTGACCAATAAAATGTGATTTGATTTGATAATATACTCATGACATCATCAACAGTGGACCAACATACTCATGACATAATCAATAGAGGACCAACATACAGAACCAACTGGTATATAGAATAGCCAAAAACATATGACATGATGAACAATTGAAAGAGCCACTAATGTAGTAGATACAATTTCACACACAAGCATACTTCTTGTGACTTACAGGTAAATACTGGATTCGTTCCCACCGATGTCTGGTGACTGCAGTTTCTGGACAAGGATGATTATGATGCCGATGAAGAGGACAAAGTTGATCTGTAGAAAAAGAAGATGTGTATTTACAGGACAAATGCCTATATTCACTCATCTGTCTTAGGTATTTAACAGCTATTAATTTGACTGAATTAGTTATTTTTAAATATTGAAATGTATTAACATTTATAGTAATCAATAAGTGATTGAATTGATAATTGATTAGTGCCTCACCATGATAGAAGCCAGCACAGGTCCCTTAATCACCCACCAGATACCAGCATTATCATTCATATCCCAACACCTGGAGACAGAGAGGGAGGGAGAGAGAGGGGGAGGGAGGGAAGAGGGAGGGAGGGAAAGAGTGAAGGCGAGAGCGAATGAGGGAGGTAAGGAGGGAGGAGGGAGGGATGGATGGAGAAAGGGAGAGCAATAGGGAAGGAGGGAGGGAGGGAGGGAGGGAGGGAGGGAGGGAGGGAGGGAGGGAGGGAGGGAGGGGAAAAGTTCAAATACAGAAATATTAAAGAATCATGTACATTTACTATTGTCATCATTACCTTCATAATATAGTCAATTGAGTGTTATGGTAGTGGTAACTCACCCTATGTCATCAAAGTGCAGCCTGAGTACTGCCCATATCACCACACATATAGTGGGGGTCCCTGAATACACAAAAGACACGCACATAAACACACACACACACACATACAAACACACTTACACACTTACACTTTCACTTGATTAATTCAGTTTGATTAGGTAAACAGTACATGATGATTGTTGTCTCACCCCAGCCAATGATGGTATACCAGTAGAAGTATCTTCTCTCAGGGAAGAATGTCTCTACTAACAGAGTGAAGAGGTACAGGCCCTCAATGAACAGCCAGAAGTAGTTAGATAGGACACAGTAGTGAAAGAACACCATCACCACCTTACACTCCACCTACAGACAAAAAGAGAGAGAGAGAGAGAGAGAGAGAGAGCAAGACAGACAGAGAGAGAGAGAGAGAAAGAGAGAGAGAGAGAGTGAGAGAGAGAGAGAGAGAGTGAGAGAGAGAGAGAGAGAGAGAGAGAGTGAGACAGAGAGAGAGAGCGAGACAGAGAGAGACAGGGAGAGAGAGAGCGAGACAGAGAGAGTGAGTGAGACAGAGAGAGAGAGAGCGAGAGAGAGAGTGAGACAGAGAGAGAGAGAGCGAGAGAGAGAGAGAGCGAGACAGAGGGGGAGAGAGAGAGAGCGAGAGAGACAGAGAGAGAGAGAGAGAGACAGAGAGAGATAGAAAGAGAGAGAGAGAGAGACAGAGAGACAGAGGAGGAGAGAGAGACAGAGGGAGAGAGAGAGAGAGAGAGAGAGAGAGAGAGAGAGAGACAGAGAGAGAGAGAGACAGACAGAGAGACAGAGAGAGAGAGAGAGAGAGAGAGAAAGAGAGAGAGAGAGACAGACAGAGGAAGAGCGAAAGAGAGACAGAAAAACAGACAGTTGGTTCAGGATGTGTGTGAGTGTGTGTACAGTATGTCTTTGTCTGTGTGTGACTAATGGTAGTAACGTTACTTTTGATACTGGCGCTCCGAGGCAGGTGTTGAAATCACTAAGCAGCACTAACTTTGAAGCAGTGTGCCGATGCTTGTATCCCTTCATCAGGAGCATGTGAGCAATGGCGGCCAAAGCTTTGTTTTGTCGAACAACCACCTGATTGGTTTGGTATTGGTTTCTGTAGAATGCAAAAAGGCTACCCTGCGCACGTGCTACGGCATATGCGACGTCATCTATAATAATTTGGCTGCTCTAAATTCTTTTGACCGGTAGGTGCCACAAGTGTACAATGTGTTGATCATAGCCTCGAGTAATGAACCTATTTTCGACACAATAGGCTAGAAATGCTTCCGAAAGCTTAGTTCCCCATCACTAACTAACAGTGTGTGTGTGGTATGCCTACTCACAGTGTGTAAGAAGCAGTGGTTGCTGTCCTCCTCTGCGTACAGGACCCCGTCCTTGATGAAGACAGAGATGGCTCTCAGAATGAATGACACAAACAGGTTCATGTGGATGAAGTTCCTGGTGCAATGCAGCTTCCTGTGAACACAGCCAATCACAGCTCAGACAACAACAACCACAGCCAATCACAGCTCAGACAACAACATCCACAAAACCTGGGTCAACCAATCTCTAAACAAGCAATCCCACCTACTGTAGAGTCTGTTACACTAAAGCACCATGTCTTGACTTTTATATTATCTTGTCTTATATTATCTGATATGTTCTATGTTCTGTTATTAATTTACATAATAATAATAATAATCTTACAAGCCATCTAGTCCTGCTGTATGTAAAATAATTAGATGAAAGCTCCCGAACATCTCTGTGTTCCTCTTGATCTAGCTAGAAACACAGGTACCTATATGACATTTACGTGAAGAGAAGACGGAGAAAAAGAGGATGGAGGTCGGGCTGCCTTCTGAAAATTCGTAGTCGAGCGAGTAAAACCCCACTGCCATACTTTCTATTGGCAAACATAAAATCATTGGAAAATAAAATCGATGACCTACGAGCATGATTAAACTACCAATGGGAAATTAAAAACTGTAATATCTTATGTTTCACTGAGTCGTGGCTGAACGACGACATGAATAACATACAGCTGGCGGGTTTTACACTGTATCGGCAGGATAGAACAGTAGCCTCTGGTAAGACAAGGGGTGGCGGTCTATGTATACTTGTAAACAACAGCTGGTGCACGATATCTAAGGAAGTCTCGAGGTTTTGCTCACCTGAGGTAGAGTATCTCATGATAAGCTGTAGACCACACTATCTACCTAGAGAGTTTTCATCTGTCTACATACCAGCACAGACCGATGCTGGCACTAAGACCACACTCAATGAGCTGTATACCGCCATAAGCAAACAGGAAAAGGCTCATCCAGGTGGTGCTCCTAGTGGACGAGGACTTTAATGCAGGGAAATTAAATCAGTTTTACCAAAAAACTCTCGACCACCTTTACTCCACACACAGAGACTGACCATAATTCTATCATCCTGATTCCTGCTTACAAGCTAAATTTAAAGCAGGAGGCACCAGTGACTCAGCAAATGCTAAGCTACAGGACTGTTTTGCTAGCACAGACTCAAATATGTTCCGGGATTCTTCTGATGGCATTTAGGAGTGTACCACATCAGTCATTGGCTTCATCAAAAAGTGCATCAATGATGTCATCCCCACAGTGACTGTACGTACATACCCCAACTAGAAGCCATGGATTACAGGCAACATTCACTCTGAGCTAAAGGGTAGAGCTGCCGCTTTCAAGGAGCGGGACTCTAACCGGGAAGCTTATAAGATATCCCGCTATGCCCTCCGACGAACCATCAAACAGGCAAAGCATCAATACAGGACTAAGATCGAATCATACAACACCGGCTCCGACACTCATCGGATGTGGCAGAGCTTGAAAACTATTACAGACTACAAAGTGAAACACATCCGAGAGCTGCCCAGTGACAAGAGCCTACCAGATGAGCTAAATTACTTCTATGCTCGCTTCGAGGCAAGTAACACTGAAACATGCATGAGAGCATCAGCTGTTCCAGACGACTGTGTGATCATGCTCTCCACAGCCGATGTGAGTAAGACCTTTAAACAGGTCAACATTCACAGACGGATTACCAGGACGTGTAGGATGCGCTGACCAACTGGCAAGTGTCTTCACTGACATTTTCAACCTCAGTCTAATACCAACATGTTTCAAGCAGACCAAACATACTCCCTGTGATCAAGAACACTAAGGTAACCTGTCTAAATGACTACTGACCCCTAGCACTCATGTCTGTGGCCAAGAAGAGCTTTGAAAGACTGGTCATAGCTTACATCAACACCATTATCCCAGAAACCCTAGACCCACTCCAATTTGCATACCGCCCTAACAGATCCACAGATTATGCAATCTCTATTGCACTCTACACTGCCCTTTCCAACCTGGACAAAAGGAAACACCTATGTGAGAATGCTATTCATTGATTACAGCTCAGCGTTTAACACCATAGTGCCCTCGAAGCTCATCACTAAGCTAAGGACCCTGGGACTAAACACCTCCCTCTGCAACTGGATCCTGGACTTCCTGACGGGCCGCCCCCAAGTGGTAAGGGTAGGTAACAACACATCTACCATGCTAATCCTCAACATGGGGGCCCCTTAGGGGTGCGGGCTCAGAGCCCTCCTGTACTCCCTGTTCACTCATGACTGCATGGCCAGGCACGAATGCAACACTATCATTAAGTTTGCTGATGACACAACAGTGGTATCCCTGATCACTGACAACGATGAAACAGCCTATAGGGAGGAGGTCACAGACCTGGCCATATGGTGCCAGGACAACAACCTTTCCTTCATAGTGATCAAGACAAAGGAGATGATTGTGGACTACAAGAAAAGGAGGACCGAGCACGCCCCCATTCTCATCGACGGGGCTGCAGTGGAGCAGGTTGAGAGCTTAAAGTTCCTTGGTGTCCACATGACCAACAAACTAACATGGTCCAAGCACAGCAAGACAGTTGTGAAGAGGGCACGACAAAACCTATTCCCCCTCAGGAGACTGAAAAGATTTGGCATGAGTCCTCAGATCCTCAAAAGGTTATACAGCTGCACCATCGAGAGCATCCTGACTGGTTGCATCACTGTCTGGTACGGCAACTGCTCGTCCTCCGACCGCAAGGCACTACAGAAGGTAGTGCGTACGGCCCAGTACATCACTGTGGCCAAGCTTCCTGTCATCCAAGACCTCTATACCAGACGGTGTCAGAGGAAGGCCTTAAATTGTAAAAGACTCGAGCCACCCTAGTCATTGTTCTCTCTGCTACTGCATGGCAAGCAGTACCGGAGCTCCAAGTCTAGGTCCAAGAGGCTTCTAAACAGCTTCTACCCCCAAGCCATAAGACTCCTGAACATCGAATCAAATGGCTACCCAGACTATTTGCATTGCCCCCCCCCCTCCCCCCTCTTTTACACTGTTGCTATTCTGTTATTATCTATGCATAGTCACTTTAATAACTCTACCTACATGTACATATTAACTCAATTACCTCAACTAACCGGTGCCCCCGCACTCTTATTTTTTTAAAGGTATTTTTTGTTTTAGTTAATTTTTAAATGGCATTGTTGGTTAGGGCTTGTAAGTAAGCATTTCACCGTAAGGTCTACAACTGTTGTATTCGGCGCATGTGACAAATAAAATTTGATTTGATCTGAGTGGGATTTTGGATTTTGACCTCTGGTGACCTTTCTCACCTGAACCTGCAAAGGATGACCATGGCTGTACAGAGAGAAACCAGAGAGGTGCTGTACCCCACCGTGTACAGAGCCTTCACCGACACGTAGTACATGTCCTGCAGTAAACAACAACAGTAAATCAAGAACACATATTCATCAGGGATATTAGCACAGACTGATGCATATACCCATATGTTTGGCATGACCATAAGGAGTTGGCAAGAGAGCAGAAACAGACTGTCCTCCAGGCTAAGGATTATGGGCAATGAGAGTGAGGGTAAGACAGTGTGGAGTGCTCACTGGATGCTCGTGGGTTCCGTTGGGTTTGTCGAACATGCAGGCATCCACATAGTGAGGGAAGGTCTCAGACCAGCCGTCCTCCGTACAGTTACGACTCACCTTCCCTAGCTCTACACACACAATAAACTATGTCAATGGTTAACGCATACAGTAGATTCAACATTTCAAAACATATTCTATTCTTATTTACAATAAAAGTGACTCCAAAATGACACAATACATTATTTACCATTAATTTCTATTGGGCACAATGTAATGTGAAACACAACCAAAACAAACAGCAAAGGCATCCAACAAATTTGTAGTCACAAGCTTCATGTAGTCATTTCATGCTATGAATAAGGGACCAAATACTTAACTTTTGACTACTTTAATACAAATGTAAGTGAATTAGTCCCAATACTTTGGTTCCCCTAAAATGGGGGGACTATGTACATAAAGTGTTGTAATTTCTAAACGGTTTACCCAATATGCATGAAAATACCCTAAAATTATGGCTGGCAGGCTGCACTTTAGCCTCATAGTTCTATCATTTTGAATCCAAAGTACTGGAGTACAGAGACAAAAATAATAATAATTGTCACTGTCCAAATACTTTTGGAGCTCACTGTATTTACCAGATGATAAGACAAGAGGTGCAAATCAATGTTAGTTACAATAGATGTACAATGTGGATGTTAACATAAAACAAATAGACAGAGTCATGCCCAAAGTATTGAGATGATTGACAGCTGTCAGTCACTGACCATCATCCTCCTCGCTCATGAACTGGATGAAGAGCTCTGGACAGCTGACCACAACCACCTCTCCCACCCGGGCAGGCTGCCAACACGTCAGGTTATCCCACAACCATGGGCACACTGGGGGCACAACACAACACAGAGATGGTGAGTACCATGATTCAATAAAAAGAGCACAACACTCACAACATTCTTAGACCTTCTTCTGTGGTTGATGGAAAAACACCTTTGAAAGACAAAGATCTGATCTTATAGATTAGAAACAGCTATTGAACCGAAACCTGAGTTAGTTCTGTGGTCAGTATAAATACTGTGGAAGTACCGATGTTACAATGGGGTATCCATGGGACAGCACAACCTCAATGCTAAGGATCCCTTTTTCGGCAAGGCCACATCTGGCCAGCAGATGGCACTAGAGGCCAAGAAAGATGCAACTGCTCAGTTTGTATAATGCAAACAATGGTAAATGGGTGTTTTCTGGTACTGCTCTAGTGTCTCTCTGTCTGCATCCAAAATTGCACTCTATTCCCTTAGTAATGAACTACTGACCAGAGGCTTTATCTCTAGGATGGTGTGTAGAGTGATGAGGTTTGTCAGGCTTGTCTGGAGGGCTGTGAGGAATACAAAAACACTCAGTATGTCATAGATGGTAGTGTGTGTGTGTTTGTGTGTGCGTGTGTATGTGTGTGAATGTGTGTATAGGGGTGAGTAGCTGTGTGGCAGTCTAATAACACTGACGGTGACTCTGCCAGACTCCCAGTCATTGATATTCACAACCATAGAGACCTCCCTCTTTCTATCACCCTCCCTCCCTCATCTCCCATACTCCCTCTATCCCTCCCCTCCCTTCCTCACTCTATCCCTCTCTTTCTTTCTACCTCTGTCTCCCTCTCTCTCTATCCCTCTCTTTTTCCACCTCTCTCTCTCTCTCTCTCTCTGTAGGTGGAGAGTAAGGTGATGTCTAACTACTTCTGGCTGTTCCCATACTCACTCCCTCTGTCGCTCTCCCTCTAGCCTTCCCTCTGTACCTCTCTCTCTCTCTCTCTCTCTCTCTCTCTCTCTCTCTCTCTCTCTCAGTTAAACATTCACATGGTCACAGTCATGCTCAGGTCACATAAGAAGAGAGACAACATTGAGTTCTTCGTTCTCTTTCCCTCTCTTCTTTTATGTAGAGAAAAGGGGTCAGTGTGTTTGGCCTTGTTTTAATTCCAGCCACATCGAGCCACAGTGAAAATAGCATCAGAGAGATGCAACCAAGGTCTGAGAAACTGCATCTCTACTGAGACAGAGAGAGAGAAAGAGACAGAGGGATAGAAAGAAAGAGAGACAGAGAGAAAGAGAGAGAGGCAGACAGAGACAGTGCGAGTGAGAGAGAGTGAGAGAGAGAGAGAGAGAGAGAGAGAGAGAGAGAGAGAGGGAGAGAGAGAGAGAGAGAGAGAGAGAGAGAGAGATAAAGAGAGAGAGAAAGAGAGAGAGGTATGGCATGGCACAATGTTATATTAGCACACTAGGGAGGGGGGGGGGTGTTAACGAGGGGTGGAAACTCAGGATACTAGACAATGAGGACGCTGAGTCAGCTAATATAAATCTCTATAAGTCTGGAACAGTATTGGTACAGGGCAACCCCAAACAGTTTCAGCTGGACTTTAACCTAATCAAATAATTAGCCCAGCAGGAATAGCTCTCCCTTGAGAAAGATACCCCCACTCCGAGCGGGTCAGACCAGACCTTTTCATTATATAACCCCACAGAGGAGCAACCCCAAGTGGAAAGTCAAACCCTCAGCAGAGAGTACTATCCCCTCATTGAAATGAAGGATACATTTTTCTACTGGAGGTAAGGCAGGTGGAGCTGGAACAGCAGGTGATTACACTTCAGTCAGCACAGACCCAGACAACAGCCCAGCACAACAACACCCCCTTAACCAGACCCGGAGAGATGGAGGTAGAGAGAGACATACCTGCACTCTGGACTATGGTGAGACAACTTCAACAGGAGAAAGAGCAGGAGCAGGTGAAGAACAGAGCACTAGAGGAGAGGATAAGACTGCTGGAGGAGAGGGTGAGGGGGATGGCGTGTGACAGAGAGGTGGCCAACCCACTAGAGAGGTGGCCACCCCCGCAGAAAAGCCAGCAGAACAGCCCACACCAGACCCTGACCATAGCGTCGACATCACAGCAGAACAGACAAATGAAGAACCCCAAGCACAGGGGATCTCACCCCCTCTGACCACCCCCCCCCCCCCTGTCAGCCACCCCGAAAGCCCTCCTGACAACCCCCCCACACCCACTGAGGCCATAAACAAGACACAGATTGTACTCCTTATAGACTCAAATGGGAAATATACACACCACACACCAGCGCCCTAGACCTTCTGTCTGAGGACCAACTAGGTTCACATAGCCACATAATAATACACACAGGCACAAACGACCTGAGAACACAGCAGGAAATGGTGGCCACAGCACTGAAGGGAGTGATTGAAAAAGCTTCTTCTACTTTCCCCAATGCACAAGTGGTTATAACTGCCCTGCTAACATTAAAAGACTTCCACCCTGCTACCATACAGCAGGTAAACCAAGTATTTCCTGTGACTCTGCCTCAAAACCAAATGTTTTCCTGGCCCACCACTCCACCCTGGACTAGAACAGCCTCTATGACCAGGTCCACCTATACAAGGCAGGCAGCAGTGCCCACCACTCTACCCTGGACTAGAACAGCCTCTATGACCAGGTCCACCTCTACAAGGCAGGCAGCAGTGCCCACCACTCCACCCTGGACTAGAACAGCCTCTATGACCAGGTCCATCTCTACAAGGCAGGCAGCAGTGCCCACCACTCCACCCTGGACTAGAACAGCCTCTATGACCAGGTCAACCTCTACAAGGCAGGCAGCAGTGCCCACCACTTCACCCAGGACTTGAACAGCCTCTATGACCAGGTCCATCTATACAAGGCAGCAGTGCTCACCACTCCACCCTGGACTTGAACAGTCTCTATGACCAGGTCCACCTATACAAGGCAGCAGTGCCCACCACTCCACCCTGGACTAGAACAGCCTCTATGACCAGGTCCACCTATACAAGGCAGCAGTGCCCACCACTCCACCCTGGACTTGAACAGCCTCTATGACCAGGTCCACCTATACAAGGCAGCAGTGCCCACCACTCCACCTGGACTTGAACAGCCTCTATGACCAGGTCCACCTATACAAGGCAGCAGTGCCCATCTTTCTCAAACCCAGCCCCAACACTTCACACAGAAGCAACAGATCAATAGACACCCCGCCCAGACCAGCGAGACACTCTCCCAGACCTGCGGGACCCCCCCTGGACCTACACATAGAGGACCCACGCCGAGAGGACCTACATCCAGACCACAACACCACCGGCCACATACACACCCCCACCCCAAACAATCAACACCCCCCCAAGTCAACCATGCCCACACCCCATTTAGGCCCCCTCAGATCAGACCTATGCCCCTCCTGTCCAAACCATGCACCCCACCCCTGCAAAGAGGGCCTCAACATGGAAGTCACACATATGCCCAGGCCATGAGCGGGCCAACAGTCCCAACCCCCACTCTCACACTCGCCCAAGCCAATGGCATGTACCAGATGCTCAGCAGGCTCTGCTCACACTTACTGGCCTGAGGCCAAACCACAAGGCCAACCACATTGGACACTTTATGTAACACAAAGCCTTCACTATCTCATCCTGGAATATCCAAGGCCTGAGGTCATCTGCCTTTAGCCTAAAGAGCTGGAACCTGAAATCGGAAATACAGTCATTGTCATCCTACAAGAAACCTGGTATAGAGGAGATGGACCCACTGGTTGCCCTCTAGGTTACAGAGAGCTGGTAGTCCCATCCACCAAACTACCAGGTGTGAAACAGGGAAGGGACTCAGGGGGGTATGCTAATTTAGTATAGAGCAGACCTAACTCCATTAAATTAATCAAAACAGGAACATTTTACATTTAGCAAGTCAGTTAAGGTTTTACTGCTAACCTACAAAGCATTACATGGGCTTGCTCCTACCTATCTCTCTGATTTGGTCCTGCCGTACATACCTACACGTATGCTATGGTCACAAGACGCAGGCCTCCTTATTGTCCCTAGAATTTCTAAACAAACAGCTGGAGGCAGGGCTTTCTCCTATAGAGCTCAATTTTTATGGAATTGTCTGCCTATCCATGTGAGAGACGCAGACTCGGTCTCAACCTTTAAGTCTTTACTGAAGACTCATCTCTTCAGTGGGCCATATGATTGAGTGTAGTCTGGCCCAGGAGTGTGAAGGTGAACGGAAAGGCTTGCTGTCTCTGCCTGGCCGGTTCCCCTCTTTCCACTGGGATTCTCTGCCTCTAACCCTATTACAGGGGCTGAGTCACTGGCTTACTGGTGCTCTTTCATGCCGTCCCTAGGAGGGGTGTGTCACTTGAGTGGGTTGAGTCACTGACGTGATCTTCCTGTCTGGGTTGATGCCCCCCCTTGGGTTGTGCCGTGGCGGAGATCTTTGTGGGCTATACTCGGCCTTGTCTCAGGATGGTTAGTTGGTGGTTGAAGATATCCCTCTAGTGGTGTGGGGGCTGTGCTTTGGCAAAGTGGGTGGGGTTATATCCTTCCTGTTTGGCCCTGTCCAGGGGGTATCATCGGATGGGGCCACAGTGTCTCCTGACCCCTCCTGTCTCAGCCTCCAGTATTTATGCTGCAGTAGTTTATGTGTCGGGGGGCTAGGGTCAGTTTGTTATATCTGGAGTACTTCTCCTGTCTTATCCGGTGTCCTGTGTGAATTTAAGTATGCTCTCTCTAATTCTCTCTTTCTTTCTCTCTCTCTGAGGACTTGAGCCCTAGGACCATGCCTCAGGACTACCTGGCATGATGACTCCTTGCTGTCCCCAGTCCACCTGGCCGTGCTGCTGCTCCAGTTTCAACTGTTCTGTCTGCGGCTATGGAACCCTGACCTGTTCACCGGACGTGCTACCTGTCCCAGAACTGCTGTTTTCAACTCTCTAGATACAGCAGGAGTGGTAGAGATACTCTTAATGATCGGCTATGAAAAGCCAACTGACATTTACTCCTGAGGTGCTGACCTGTTGCACCCTCGACAACTACTGTGATTATTATTATTTGACCATGCTGGTCATTTATGAACATTTGAACATCTTGGCCATGTTCTGTTATAATCTCCACCCGGCACAGCCAGAAGAGGACTGGCCACCCTTCATAGCCTGGTTCCTCTCTAGGTTACTTCCTAGGTTTTGGCCTTTCTAGGGAGTTTTTCCTAGCCACCGTGCTTCTACACCTGCATTGCTTGCTGTTTGGGGTTTTAGGCTGGGTTTCTGTACAGCACTTTGAAATATCAGCTGATGTACGAAGGGCTATATAAATACATTTGATTTGATTTGAGTTAAGAACAAATTCTTATTTACAATGACAGCCTAGGAACAGTGGGGCTGTCATTGTGGGGCTGTTGTTCAGGGGCAAAACAACAGATTTTTACCTTGTCAGCTCAGGGATTCGATCTAGCAAACTTTCAGGTTAATGGCCCAACTCTCTAACCACTAGGCTGCCTGCCTCCTCTGTCTAGAAGTTCAAAAGGAAATTATCTTAACAGAGAAAAATGTCCTCCTGTGTGCTACCTATATCCCCCCACTAGAATCCCCATACTTTAATGAAGACAGCTTCTCCATCCTGGAGGGGGAAATCAATCATTTCCAGACCCAGGGACATGTACATGTCTGTGGTGACCTAAATGCCAGAACCAGACAAGAACCTGACACCCTCAGCACACAGGGGAACAAACGCCTGCCTGGAGGTGACAGCATTACCTCCCCCATATACCCCCCTAGGCACAACTACGACAACATTACCAACAAAAACAGGTCACAACTCCTTCAGCTCTGTCGCACGCTGGGTACATACATTGTCAATGGTAGGCTTCGAGGGGACTCCTATGGTAAGTACACCTATAGCTCATCTCTTGGCAGTAGTACTGTAGACTACTTCATCACTGACCTCAACCCAGAGTCTCTGAGAGTTCACAGTCAGCCCACTGAAACCCCTATTTGACCACAGCAAAATCACAGTCTACTTGAACAGAGCAATACTCAATCATGAGGCATCAAAGACAAATGAACTGAGTAATATTAAGAAATGCTATAGATGGAGCGATTGTAGTTTGGAAACCTACCAACAAACAATTAGGCAACAACAAATTGAACTCCTTTTAGACAACTTCCTGGACAAAACGTTCCAAGGTAATGGTGAAGGTGATAACTTGGCAGTAGAAAATCTTAACAGTATATTTGACCTTTCAGCTTCCCTATCTAAAAATCTAAAAATCTCAAATAGAAAACTGAAGAAAATGAATAACAATGACAAATGGTTTGATGAAGAATGCAAAAATCTAAGAAAGAAATTGAGAAACCTGTCCAACCAAAAACATAGAGACCCGGAAAACCTGAGTCTATGCCTTCACTATGGTGAATCACTAAAACAATACAGAAATACACTACGGAAAAAGAAGGAACAGCACGTCAGAAATCAGCTCAATGTAATTGAAGAATCCATAGACTCTAACCTCTTCTGGGAAAATCGGAAAACACTAAACAAACAACAACACAAAGAATTATATATCCAAAATGGAGATGGATAAACCATGGATAAACCACTTCTCCAATCTTTTTGGCTCTATAACAAAGAACAAACAGCAAAACATATACATGATTAAATACAAATCTTATAATTAACTATTAAAGACTACCAGAACACAGTGGATTCTCCAATTACCTTGAATTAACCTGTTGCGACTCTAGGGGCAGTATTTTCATTTTTGGAAAAAAACGTTCCTGTTTTAAACAGGATATCAGGATAACAGGCTCTCTTCACAAACACAAACACACCCCACAGAGCCCCAGGACAGCAACTCAATTAGACCCAACCGAATCAGGAGAAAACAAAAAGATCACTACTTGACACATTGGAAAGAATTAACAACAAAAAACTCAGCAAACTAGAATGCTATTTGGTCCTAAACAAAGAGTACACAGTGGCAGAATACCTGACCACTGTGACTGACCCAAACTTAAGGAAAGCTTTGACTATGTACAGACTCAGTGAGTATAGCCTTGCTTTTGAGAAAGGCCGTCGTAGGCAGACCTGGCTCTCAAGAGGAGAGCCAGGTCTGGAGCTGCACTTCCTAACCTCCTGCCCAATTTATGACCATATTAGAGATACATATTTCCCTCAGATTACACAGATCCACAAAGAATTCGAAAACAATCCCGATTTTGATAAACTTCCATATCTACTGGGTGAAATACCACAGTGTGCCATCACAGCAGTAAGATTTGTGACCTGTTACCACAAGAAAAGGTCAACCAGTGAAGAACAAACTTCATTTTAAATACAACCTGTCACACCCTGACCTTAGAGATCCTTTATTCTCTATTTTGGGTTAGGTTGGGGTGTGACTAGGGTGGGCATTCTAGTTTTGTTATTTCTATGTTGGCCTGGTATTGTTTCCCAATCAGAGGCAGCTGTCTATCGTTGTCTCTGATTGATCATATTCCCACCTGTTTGTTGTGGGACCTTGTTTGTGTGTAGTGGCCTGTGAGCACTCCATGACTTCATGTTTCGTTTTGCTCTTTATTGTTTTTGTGAGTTTCATTTCAATTAAACATGTGGAACTCTACATGCGCTGCACCTTGGTCCATTTATTCCAACGAACGTGACACAACCCATATTTATGCTTATTTATTTTCCCTTTTGTATTTTAACCATTTGTACATCGTTACAACACTGTATATATACATAATATGACATTTGTAATGTTTTCATTCTTTTGGAACTTCTGTGTGTGTAATGTTTACTGTTAATTTGTATTGTTTATTTCACTTTTGTATATTATCTACTTCACTTGCTTTGGCAATGTTAACATATGTTTCCCATGCCAATAAAGCACCTTAAATTGAGAGAGAGAGAGAGACTCTGACAGAGAGATATTCAGTCTGACAGCCTAGCATCTGCTCTCCATGGTTTATCTCTGCTTCAGCTCAAACAACATCAGTATCAAGGACCAGCCCTACAACTAGCCCTACAACTAGCCTACAACTAGCCGTAACATTCCCCTAATGATCTTCTAACAACATAACATAATTTTACCTTACATAATATAATGTAACATAACATTATCATCATACCTCTAAAATGTGCCTACAAAAAACAACCCCTAACAATTCCATTCTGTTCAAGAGACAGACAATTTTATATAGCACAGCCATATTTATCATGCGAATCAATCTGTCATATGTGTGTCTATCACCAATCTCTCTGCTGGTTTAGCTCCTCAACCAAGCCTCCCTCCTTCTATTTCACCCTCCCTCTCCCATACTCCATCTATTCCTCCCTTCCTCCATCTCCCACCCTCTCTTTATCCCTTCCTCTCTCTCTCTCTCTCTCTCTCTCTCTCTCTCTCTCTCTCTCTATCTCTCTCTCCCTCCCTCACTCTCCCTCTATCTCCAATCTCTCTGCTGGTTTAGCTTGAGTGCTCTTCAACCAAGCCTCCATCTTGACAGTCTGGACACACACACACACACACACACAAGCTCTCATTCCCCCAACACCCCCCTCTCCACACACACATCCTCTGCCTCTCTCCCCCAACTGCTTTCTACAAATGTGTTTTGACAGCTGGTGTGTTCATACTCTCAGAACAAACCACACAGGAGAGGTTTTCTCTGTGAAATAACTCAGGGGAGGCTGCATGTATACTGTATGTAGTAACATCCTGAGCTGTACTGAGATCTGTGTTACAGGGTCCGTCGGGGAGAGGAGGGTAAGGCTGTGGGGCCTGGAGACTGTCTCAATGTACTGTGCGTAGAAGCAGCCTGACCTGTACTAGCTTTACTGGGTTGTCACAGGTTCTGTCGGGAAGAAGGGAGGAGGGTTGTGGGGCTGAGGAGCTTCGAGACTCTATGGTTTAATGTAATCTTCTCTTCACACATCATCTATCCTTCCTGTCACAGAGAGACGGCTGTCACTCACTGGCTGTCAGATCACATTATAGAATCAACACAGGGTCGCTTTATGTTTGTTATTTGTTCTTACGTTCTCTATTTCTTCCTCTCTTTGTCTCACTTTCTCTTTCACGTCCTCTCTACCACGGTAGAACAACAACAGTGCCGATTATGACTTACATGATACTTGGTCAAGACTCATACATATAATGCTTCTCAGCATCCTTCTGTCTATCAGTCTCATACAACACACTGTAACTGGCATCTACCGCTGGGAACAGCTATGTACTGTATGTATGTCTACTGTGTGAATAATCATGAATATGTCAGAGCAAACCAAAAATCTAACCTTTAAAATGATAGCTGTGGATTATGGAGACACAATGTACCCTGAAAAACATTAGAATCCCAAAAGATTGGCTGTATCTGAAATCCTGTTTTCCTAAATAGAGAAACTGAAAGGCAAATCGAGGAATACCTGAAGCTGACAATAATTAATCTAACTGGCACACTAACATTGCAAAATTGAATTACAGAAATGGGGAGCTCTGTATGTGTGTGTTGCTAGGTCTGTAAATGGTCCATATTCACACTTGTCACTTTAAACTTGTCAGATTACTGCCTAACTGCCACAGTTTAGCACAGCTGAATCAATGGTGCTAGGCTGCTAATGAAAATAAAGTGTTTCATCAATATTTAATCTCAAAATGTGTTACCTCGTCAATCTCTAACATATGAATAGAGGTATAAATACTGACACTACAAAACCCCACAAGAGGAAAAGCTGGAAGATACTGTAAATACACCAAACAAATAGACATAGACACACATACGGAACCTACTAAACTCTAGGTCGTTTTCTGGGTCATCCTCTGCCATCCTCTCCATACATTTCTCGTGTTCTCTCTTGATGACACAGTCAGAGTGGTGGAGACTAGACACCTGCAACACAGAAACATGATCTCATTAGAATATTTCAAAACAGTGGGATTTAACCATTCTAGTTATATGTCACCTTAGCTGACATATTAGTTCTTAATCACATATGGTGACATACAGAACTATTTACATGGGTTAGAGGTCAGACTACAACAGATCATTACAGACCACCATGTTTAGACATACAGGCCCCAGACTACAACAAACCGTTACAGACCACCATGTTTAGACATACAGGCCCCAGACTACAACAAACCATTACAGACCACCATGTTTAAACATACAGGTCCCAGACTACAACAAACCATTACAGACCACCATGTTTAGACATACAGGCCCCAGACTACAACAAACCATTACAGACCACCATGTTTAGACATACAGGCCCCAGACTACAACAAACCATTACAGACCACCATGTTTAGACATACAGGCCCCAGACTACAACAAACCATTACAGACCACCATGTTTAGACATACAGGTCCCAGACTACAACAAACCATTACAGACCACCATGTTTAGACATACAGGCCCCAGACTACAACAAACCATTACAGACCACCATGTTTAGACATACAGGTCCCAGACTACAACAAACCATTACAGACCACCATGTTTAGACATACAGGCCCCAGACTACAACAAACCATTACAGACCACCATGTTTAGACATACAGGTCCCAGACTACAACAAACCATTACAGACCACCATGTTTAGACATACAGGCCCCAGACTACAACAAACCATTACAGACCACCATGTTTAGACATACAGGTCCCAGACTACAACAAACCATTACAGACCACCATGTTTAGACATACAGGCCCCAGACTACAACAAACCATTACAGACCACCATGTTTAGACATACAGGCCCCAGACTACAACAAACCATTACAGACCACCATGTTTAGACATACAGGCCCCAGACTACAACATATCATTAGGAGGATCTTCATTTGAGACAGTTTCCTACAGCAGGAAAATAATATTGCAGCAAAAGGAATAGTGAATTATTATGTGGATTATAATTATTGGACAGTTTATTTGGGGTTGATACATTTTTCGTAAGGGAAAATTAAGTCTGGAAGTGGAAATTACAAACTTCAGAAGCCTTTTTAAACCTCACACTAAAAGTTTTAAATATCCTGCAACAGGGTAAATCAAATGAAGATCCTACATCTGTACAAGCATTGACCACAGACCATTAGGAATACACAGAGGGACGCTGAACAGAAAACCACTTACACAGTTTAATTAGCTGTGTACATCCACCTGTTTGTGTTGCTTACA
This sequence comes from Oncorhynchus mykiss, assembly GCF_057628025.1. Taxonomy (NCBI): domain Eukaryota; kingdom Metazoa; phylum Chordata; class Actinopteri; order Salmoniformes; family Salmonidae; genus Oncorhynchus; species Oncorhynchus mykiss. The sequence goes on from NC_143026.1 coordinate 84,548,759, forward strand.
CACCAGTGAGCAGTCACAAGACATGCTATGCAGAATTCGCTCAGTTCTGCTTAATGTGCTATGTTCATTACTCATGAATATCGAAGATAAAGGCAAGAGTTAAGCCATCCAGGACACAGAGGGCATTTGCCACCAGAAACCAGAACACACACGGAACACCCCCAACATGACAACATGACAACACATAAAGATGAACCATAGATGAACAGAACAGACACTGTATCATCACTGTATTAAGACAAAACAGAGGCAAGCTCATAGCAACAGCCAGGAGCCTGGAGCCACGTACAGATACATGGAGGTCAGGCCCTGAGAGACCCTCTCTGCCACCCCACGCAGCCTGCTGACGGATGCACAAAGCTGGGCTGCCTGTGGAGGGCAAGGGGGGTTGGAAAGGAGAGAGGGGACACTGCCCAGCCTTTGTGCTGGTGTCAGCCCTCAGTCCACGCACACTAGCCCTGGGAGACGTCGGTCCAGCCACGTCATCCTGGCTTTATGAACCTCAGCTGCTCCATGGGGGAGAAGGTTATTATATTATATCCATCACCACCATAGGAGGTTTGGGTTCTTATACTCAACAGAGTTACTGACGTCAGCAACACAACATGGGCACATACACAGACTGGCTGGAACAACAGTTATTGGCTAGAACCAGTGTAGACATTGACTAAATAACAAACATAGAAAAAAACAACTGTCTACAACTACTGATACTGTAAATAACGATAATAAATAAAAAGAAAAACACATCACTTGATAAAAAAACTATTCCTATGTATCCATAGCTATTCACAATGAGGCATTAGAATTATAGGTCTTCACGGGTCCAACAGACTCGAAATTCTGAGATCCGACCTGTGACCCTAATGGGTCCGGACTGAGCTGGGTTGAGCCTGATATAATTGCCACGGGTCTTGGGTATTTGCAATTATAATTGATTTACCGAATGGACCCGATATGACCCATCCCCTGTTAATTTAATGTGTGTGTGAGCTCGTTATCTGTAGCAGCCAATTGCAACTCAATAAAACGTATAGCTTATGTCCAGCTGAAACTGGGTCCTCGGAACAAGTTGTGATATTGTATTAAAGATGAGAAAAATGTTGGCACGGCCAAATGGTGTGCAAGTCGCCATTCAGGCTTTCTAACATTTAAATATTGTATTATCTATTGTTTTTATCATTATTATTATTATTATATATCATTATTATAGGCCTATTTAAGAATCTAAAACAGTTCTTAAAATATGCAAAAAGTGTTTTGTTTCATTGTGTTGAGACATTTTTGTTGGCTAAAAGACAGTTCAAATTAAGTTTGGACTGTCTTTTTAATTTTGTGGTCCGTATTTAGTTTAAGATACAGTAGGTTAAAAGTAGGCCTGTTGTAAAATAAATAGCATTAGCCTATTGCTGTCATTTGTTGGCTAGGCCAACGATAGGCACTCGCCTTTGTTGGTAATTTCTGCAATATAGGCATAGCCAGTGAAGCTTTAAACAATTTCTTTAAATATGCAACAAGTGTTTGTTTCATTCTGTTGAGCCATTTTCTTTGACCAAATTAAGTTCCAACTGTAATGTTGTGTTTGTCACAACATAATAGAATTACCAGCCTACTATAGGGCTACACTCACTAATGAAAAGGAAAAAAACAAAACTTTATTTAATACCGCAATAAAATAATTACCTCTTCGTATTTTCCCTATAAACAATGCTTGAAGCTGTAAACAATGCTCCAGGTGGGAAAGAAAAGTGTGGAGTGCGATTGAGATTGCGTCATCTGTGGATCTGTTGGGGCGGTATGCCATTTGGAGTGGGTCTAGGGTTTCCGGCATGGTGGTGTTGATGTGAGCCATGACCAGCCTTTCAAAGCACTTCATGGCTACCGACGTGAGTACTACGGGGCGGTAATCATTTAGGCAGGTTACCTTCTCTTTCTTGGGCATAGTGACTATGGTGGTCTGTTTGAAACATGTAGGTATTACAGACTTGGTCAGGGAGAGGTGGACACTTGCCAGTTGGCCCCCAAATATTTTGAGTACACATCCGGGTAATCCGTCTGATCCTGAGGCTTTGTGAATGTTGACCTGTTTAAAGGTCTTGCTCACATGGCTACGAAGAGCGTGATCACACAGTCGTCCAGAACAGCTGGTGCTCTCATGCATGCTTCAATGTTGCTTACCTTGAAGCGAGCATAAAAGGCATTTAGCTCGTCTGGTAGGCTAGTGTCACTGGGCAGTTCGTGGCTGGGTTTCCCTTTGTAGTTCGTAATATTTTTCAAGCCCTGCCACATCTGACAAGCGTCAGAGCCTGTGTAGTAGGATTCCAGCCTAGTCCTGTATTGAGGACTAAGCTACAAACAGAACGGAGTTAAATGATTCCAGTCTGCCGTGAAGCATTTATCCATGCATACGGGTAAGAATTTAGCTACATTTTCAGATATAAGTTTCTAATTTAGTCAGAAAGCCATTTTTATTGCAAGTTAAAGCGTTCTGTTAGTTAGCTAGCAAACGCTAGCTTGCTGGCTCGCAAGCTAACGTTACCTGTATGATCTGTGTAGTAATATTAAATGAATCAGAAATCCATTTGCATTGCTAGTTATAGCCTAATGTTAGCTAGCTAACATTGAACTTAGTTTGTTAGCTTTAGCTACCTGCAGATTAATACTACAGCTATGACAATGTTTGAATTGGTAGTAGTATGAGTTGGGATTATGCCGGTTCATTGTTTAGCTACCTAGCTACCAACATGTCTAAACAAAAGACTCCATTTAGGCCGGATTATTACATGACCCATCAAATTAGTCTGGTGTGTATGAGGGTGATTGTGGCCATCTATTGTATTTCATGTGTTTATGTCTAGACAATAGAGACCCATCCACTTAGCTAGATGTGGCTGGGAGAGGGGTTATAGCATTTTGGGTATCAGTGTGTCGGATAAAAGCGTAGGGTTGCAAAGGGTCTAAAGTTTTACAGTACATTTCCTGAATTTTCCCAGAAAATTTTCATGGGAAGTTAAGCCCTGGAATTTGGGGAATGTTGCTTAAATTCATCAAAAAAGTTAGCTTATAACAGTGAACCTTTTTTTTTGTGGGATACGCATAAGGCAATTCAAGGTTTTGTGGCATATTCTGGTTAAACTATCTCCAATTCAATGGAATTGGAAACCTCTGCATGCAAAAGGCCTTCTTCCATCACATGTACAACATTCTCAAGATCTTGCACACTAATGAGATGCTATTGAGCCCACACTACTACACTGTCTGAGCCAAGGACTACATGCTTTCTGGTAAGTTTTGATTACAATACTGGCTGGGGTGAATATATTTTATAGGACATATATCATTTTTTGTTAACTTCTTTGGGGTAGGGGGCAGTATTGGGTAGCTTGGATGAAAAAAGTGCCCAAATTAAGCTGCCTGCTACTCAGCCGTAAAAGCTAGAATATGCACATAATTAGTACATTTGGATAGAAAACACTCTAAAGTTTCTAAAATTGTTTGAATGATGTCTGTGAGTATAACAGTACTCATATGGCAGGCAAAAACCTGAGAAAATATCCAACCAGGAAGTGGGAAATCTGAGGTTTGTAGTTTTTCAACTCAGCCCCCATTGAAGATACAGGGTGATATTAGTTATGTTTCACTTCCCAATGCTTCCACTAGATGTCAACAGTATTTAGAACCTGTTTTGAGGATTCTACTCTAAAGGAGGGGCAAATAAGAGCTCTTTGAGTGAGTGGTCTGGCAGAGTGTCACAGCCTCGGTCTGGCGCGCTCACGTGAAAGGTAGCTACGTTCCACTTCATTTATACAGACAAAGGAATTGTCCGGTTGGAACATTACCAAAGTTTTATGTTAAAAACATCCTAAAGATTGATTCCATACTTAGGTTGGCATGTTTCTACGGGCTGTAACTGAACTTTTTGAACTTTTCGTCCGACGTTCGGCCTGAACGCGCTTTTGGATTTGTTTACCAAACGCCCTAACAAAAGAAGATATTTGGACATAACTGATGGACATTATTGAACAAATCAAACATTTATGGTGGAACTGGGATTCCTGGTTTGTTTTCTCCGTAAAGTTGTTTTGAAATCTGACAGCGGTTGCATTAAGGATAAGTTTATCTAAAGTTCCATGTATAATAGTCGTATCTTTATCAATATTTATTATAAGTATTTCTGTAAATTGATGTGGCTCTCTGCAATATCACCGCATGTGTCATGTATTGTCATGTTGTGTCTTGTTTCTGTCCTTTCTCTTCACCCTGTCTCCCTCTGCTGGTCGTACTAGGTTACCTTTTCTTCCCCTCTTTCCCCCAGCTGTTCCTTGTCTTCTCTGACTACCTCGTTCACCCCTTTTCCCACCTGTTCCCTTTTTCCCTCTGATTAGGTCTCTATATCTCTCTCTGTTTCTGCTCCTGTCTTTGTCGGATTCTCGTTTGTGTTACTCATGCCTGAACCAGACTATCGTCGTGTTTGCTGCAACCTTGTCCTGTCCTGTCGGAATCTGCCTGTTCAGCTAACCTTGTCCTGTCCTGTCGGAATCTGCCTGTCCATCTGAGCCTACGTGTGTTTCGTCATTAAAGAAACTCTGTTTTGTTAATTCGCTTTTGGGTCCTCATTCACGCACCTGACAGAAGAATCCGACCAAGAATGGACCCAGCGACTTCGGATCCTCTCCACTCAGCCGTCGAGATCCAGGGAGCGATGATTCTCTCCCGGGAGGTTCCTTCCAGCGTGGATTCCTTGATTGAACTCGCTATTCGCATTGAGCGACGGGTTGTTCTTCGTCACCGAGCTCGTGGAAAGGAGCTCGCGTTCTCCGTTGCCCCCCTCTCCGCATCACTACCATCTTCCTCTGCCGGCTCGGGTGCTGAGCCTATGCAGCTGGGAGGTATCCGCATCTCGACTAAAGAGAGGGAACGGAGAATCACCAACCGCCTCTGTCTCTATTGCGGTTCCGCTGGTCATTTTGTCACTTCATGTCCAGTAAAAGCCAGAGCTCATCAGTAAGCGGAGGGCTACTGGTGAGCGCTACTACTCCTGTCTCTCCTTCAAGATCCTGCACTACCTTGTCGGTCCATCTACGCTGGACCGGTTCGTCAGCTTCCTGCAGTGCCTTGATAGACTCTGGGGCGGAGGGCTGTTTTATGGACGAGACCTGGGCTCGGGAACATGACATTCCTCTCAGACAGTTAAGGGAGTCCACGGCCTTGTTCGCCTTGGATGGTAGTCCTCTCCCCAGGATTCAGCGTGAGACGCTACCTTTAACCCTCACTGTCTCTGGTAATCATAGCGAAACCATTTCTTTTTTAATTTTTCGTTCACCTTTTACACCTGTTGTTTTGGGCCATCCCTGGCTAGTTTGTCATAATCCTTCTATTAATTGGTCTAGTAATTCTATCCTCTCCTGGAACGTCTCTTGTCATGTGAAATGTTTAATGTCTGCTATCCCTCCTGTTTCCTCTGTCTCTTCTTCACAGGAGGAGCCTGGTGATTTGACAGGGGTGCCGGAGGAATATCACGATCTGCGCACGGTGTTCAGTCGGTCCAGGGCCACCTCTCTTCCTCCACACCGGTCGTATGATTGTAGTATTGATCTCCTTCCGGGAACCACTCCCCCCCGGGGTAGACTATACTCTCTGTCGGCTCCCGAACGTAAGGCTCTCGAAGATTATTTGTCTGTAGCTCTTGCCGCCGGTACCATAGTCCCCTCCTCCTCTCCCGCCGGAGCGGGGTTTTTTTTTGTTAAGAAGAAGGACGGGTCCCTGCGCCCCTGCATGGATTATCGAGGGCTGAATGACATAACAGTGAAGAATCGTTATCCGCTTCCTCTTATGTCTTCAGCCTTCGAGATCCTGCAGGGAGCCAGGTTTTTCACTAAGTTGGACCTTCGTAACGCTTACCATCTCGTGCGCATCAGGGAGGGGGACGAGTGGAAGACGGCGTTTAACACTCCGTTAGGGCACTTTGAATACCGGGTTCTTCCTTTCGGCCTCGCTAACGCTCCAGCTGTCTTTCAGGCATTAGTCAATGATGTCCTGAGAGACATGCTGAACATCTTTGTTTTCGTTTACCTTGACGATATCCTGATTTTTTCACCGTCACTCCAGATTCATGTTCAGCACGTTCGACGTGTCCTCCAGCGCCTTTTAGAGAATTGTCTTTTTGTGAAGGCTGAGAAGTGCACTTTTCATGCCTCCTCCGTCACATTTCTCGGTTCTGTTATTTCCGCTGAAGGCATTAAGATGGATCCCGCTAAGGTCCAAGCTGTCATTGATTGGCCCGTCCCTAAGTCACGCGTCGAGCTGCAGCGCTTTCTCGGCTTCGCGAACTTCTATCGTCGTTTCATCCGTAATTTCGGTCAGGTGGCAGCTCCTCTCACAGCCCTTACTTCTGTCAAGACGTGCTTTAAGTGGTCCGTTTCCGCCCAGGGAGCTTTTGATCTCCTCAAGAATCGTTTTACATCCGCACCTATCCTTGTTACACCTGACGTCTCTAGACAGTTCGTTGTCGAGGTTGACGCGTCAGAGGTGGGCGTGGGAGCCATTCTTTCTCAGCGCTCCCTCTCTGACGACAAGGTCCACCCTTGCGCGTATTTTTCTCATCGCCTGTCGCCGTCGGAACGTAACTATGATGTGGGAAACCGCGAACTGCTCGCCATCCGCTTAGCCCTAGGCGAATGGCGACAGTGGTTGGAGGGGGCGACCGTTCCTTTTGTCGTTTGGACCGACCATAGGAACCTTGAGTACATCCGTTCTGCCAAACGACTTAATGCGCGTCAGGCGCGCTGGGCGCTGTTTTTCGCTCGTTTCGAGTTTGTGATTTCTTATCGTCCGGGCTCTAAGAACACCAAGCCTGATGCTTTATCTCGCCTCTTCAGTTCTTCAGTAGCCTCCACTGACCCCGAGGGGATTCTCCCTGAGGGGCGTGTTGTCGGGTTGACTGTCTGGGGAATTGAGAGGCAGGTAAAGCAAGCACTCACTCACACTCCGTCGCCGCGCGCTTGTCCTAGGAACCTTCTTTTCGTTCCCGTTCCTACTCGTCTGGCCGTTCTTCAGTGGGCTCACTCTGCCAAGTTAGCCGGCCACCCTGGCGTTCGGGGTACGCTTGCTTCCATTCGCCAGCGTTTTTGGTGGCCCACCCGGGAGCATGACACGCGTCGTTTCGTGGCTGCTTGTTCGGTCTGCGCGCAGACTAAGTCCGGTAACTCCCCTCCTGCCGGCCGTCTCAGGCCGCTTCCCATTCCCTCTCGACCGTGGTCTCACATCGCCTTAGATTTTGTCACCGGACTGCCTTCGTCAGCGGGGAAGACTGTTATTCTTACGGTTGTCGATAGGTTCTCTAAGGCGGCTCATTTTATTCCCCTTGCTAAGCTTCCTTCTGCTAAAGAGACGGCACAAATCATCATCGAGAATGTTTTCAGAATTCATGGCCTTCCGTCAGACGTCGTTTCGGACAGAGGTCCGCAATTCACGTCTCAATTTTGGAGGGAGTTTTGCCGTTTGATTGGGGCTTCCGTCAGTCTCTCTTCCGGCTTTCACCCCCAGTCTAACGGTCAAGCAGAACGGGCCAATCAGACTATTGGTCGCATCTTACGCAGTCTTTCTTTTCGCAACCCTGCGTCTTGGTCAGAACAGCTCCCCTGGGCAGAATACGCCCACAACTCGCTTCCTTCGTCTGCGACCGGGCTATCTCCTTTTCAGAGTAGCCTCGGGTACCAGCCTCCGCTGTTCTCTTCTCAGTTCGCCGAGTCCAGCGTCCCCTCCGCTCAGGCTTTTGTCCAACGTTGCGAGCGCACCTGGAAGAGGGTCAGGTCTGCACTTTGCCGTTATAGGGCGCAGACTGTGAGAGCTGCTAATAAGCGTAGAACTAAGAGTCCTAGATATTGTCGCGGTCAGAGAGTTTGGCTCTCCACTCAGAACCTTCCCCTTAAGACAGCTTCTCGCAAGTTGACCCCGCGGTTCATTGGTCCGTTCCGTATTTCTCAGATCATTAATCCTGTCGCAGTGCGACTTCTTCTTCCGCGATATCTTCGTCGCGTCCACCCGGTCTTCCATGTCTCCTGTGTTAAGCCCGTTCTTCGCGCCCCCGCTCGTCTTCCCCCCCCCCCCCATCCTTGTCGAGGGCGCACCTATCTACAGGGTCCGTAAGATTTTGGACATGCGTCCTCGGGGCCGTGGTCATCAGTACCTAGTGGATTGGGAGGGGTACGGTCCTGAGGAGAGGAGTTGGGTTCCCTCTTGGGACGTGCTGGACCGTTCGCTGATCGATGATTTCCTCCGTTGCCGCCAGGTTTCCTCCTCGAGTGCGCCAGGAGGCGCTCGGTGAGTGGGGGGGTACTGTCATGTATTGTCATGTTGTGTCTTGTTTCTGTCCTTTCTCTTCACCCTGTCTCCCTCTGCTGGTCGTACTAGGTTACCTTTTCTTCCCCTCTTTCCCCCAGCTGTTCCTTGTTTTCTCTGACTACCTCGTTCACCCCTTTTCCCACCTGTTCCCTTTTTCCCTCTGATTAGGTCTCTATATCTCTCTCTGTTTCTGCTCCTGTCTTTGTCGGATTCTCGTTTGTGTTACTCATGCCTGAACCAGACTATCGTCGTGTTTGCTGCAACCTTGTCCTGTCCTGTCGGAATCTGCCTGTTCAGCTAACCTTGTCCTGTCCTGTCGGAATCTGCCTGTCCATCTGAGCCTACATGTGTTTCGTCATTAAAGAAACTCTGTTTTGTTAATTCGCTTTTGGGTCCTCATTCACGCACCTGACAGCATGTTTTAGAACTACTGAACGTTACGCGCCAATGTAAACTCAGACTTTTTTATATAAATATGAGCTTTATCAAACAAAACATACATGTATTGTGTAACATGAAGTCCTATGAGTGTCATCTGATGAAGATCATCAAAGGGTAGTGATTCATTTTATCTCTATTTTTGCTTTTTGTGACTCCTCTCTTTGGCTGGAAAAAATGGCTGTGTTTTTCTGTGGCTTGGTGGTGACCTAACATAATCGTTTGTGGTGCTTTCGCTGTAAATCCTTTTTGAAATCAGACACTGTGGCTGGATTAATGAGAATTTTATCTTTAAAATTATGTTAAATACTTGTATGCTTGAGGAATGTTAATTAGGAGATTTTTTTGGGGGGGGGGTTCCGCTAGCAGAACCCCAGTCCTAGACAGGTTAACTAGTAAATAGTAGCCTACAGCAAAGTCTGTTTAAATCATTTGTAACTTGTTAACAATTTCTGCTAGTTAGTTTTCGCTACCATGTGGGTTTTTAGCTTGCTTGAGCCTGCTACCTGAGGAGTGTTAATTCACCTGTTTCCAAACATGTTTCATTTTTAAATATTTATCTTACAAATGAGGTGTTTAATCTAACTGCTTAACTATTTATCTGCTCATGGAATTGTATTTTTTTTTACTCTGTTTTTTCTCATCTTTACAGGAAAATGCTACAGGCACTACCTGATGTGTGGAGACATTTCACTGCAGCTAATGTAGAAGTAAAAGCTGTGTACATTTGCAAATACTGTGCCAAATCATATGTGAAGAATGCAACAATGATGCATAATCATCTGGCCATGTGCATAAAGTTCCCTCAGCGCTCTTAACAAGCAACCTCTGACAAAAGTCCCTCTACTTCTATTTGAGGTGAAAATGATGAATCAGACACCTTATCGATAACAACAGCTCATGGTCCTCCTGGAATCAGACACCTTATCGATAACAACAGCTCATGGTCCTCCTGGAATCAGACACCTTATCGATAACAACAGCTCATGGTCCTCCTGAAATCAGACACCTTATCGATAACAACAGCTCATGGTCCTCCTGAAATCAGACACCTTATCGATAATAACAGCTCATGGTCCTCCTGAAATCAGACACCTTATCGATAACAACAGCTCATGGTCCTCCTGAAATCAGACACCTTATCGATAACAACAGCTCATGGTCCTCCTGGAATCAGACACCGTATCGATAACAACAGCTCATGGTCCTCCTGGAATCAGACACCTTATCGATAACAACAGCTCATGGTTCTCCTGGAATCAAGTTTTTTTGACTCAGTGGAGGAACGTAGTCAGAGAAATGCTGATGAATGTCTTGCTCGAGCTGTGTATGCAACTGGTTCACCTCTGATGCTCACAGGCATTTTGCATTGGAAGAGATTTCTGAATGTTCTCCGCCCAGCATACACCCTCCAACCAGCCATGCTTTATCTACTAATTTGCTGGATACAGAGTTCAACAGAGTTCAAGTGAAGGTCAAGCAAATCATAGAGAAAGCAGACTGTATTGCAATCATCTCTGATGGGTGGTCGAATGTTTGTGGGCAAGGAATAATAAACTACATCATCTCCACCCCTCAATCAGTATTCTACAAGAGCACAGACACAAGGGACAACAGACATACCGGTCCCTACATTGCAGATGAGCTGAAGGCAGTCATCAGTGACCTTGGACCACAGAAGGTATTTGCACTGGTGACAGACAATGCTGCCAACATGAAGGCTGCTTGGTCTAAAGTGGAGGGGTCCTACTCTCACATCACACACATTGGCTGTGCTGCTCATGCATTGAATCTGCTCCTCAAGGACATCATGGCACTGAAAACAATGGATACACTCTACAATTGAGCCAAGGAAAGGTTAGGTATGTGAAGGGTCATCAAGTGATAGCAGCAATCTACCTCACCAAGAAAAGTGAGAAGAATAAGAGCACCACATTGAAGCTGCCCAGCAACACCCATGGTCCTTCTTTGGGAACACACACATCAAAGCACGCAACAGGCTGACCAATACAAGAGTTGAATTGGTGGCGATCCGGGCAAATTTGAGTCTTTTTGAGCCTGACAATGAGCCATGGTTGGAAAGTGAGGCCTCAGTCAGGGTGTTGAGTCTGTTGTTCAAGAGGTGGACATTGAGGAGGTCCAGGAAGAAGACATGGAAGCCTGAGAGGAAGACAACCAAAGCTTTAGTTTCTAGACTATCATTTTACAGATGTATGTTGAAAATGTTTTTGGGAGATGCGATGGATCATTGGGGATCATTCAATATTCCCGTTATTTTGTTGTTCAGTGAAATCATCCCATGTGAAGAGTCAACTCATTTAATTAAAGTTGAATTCGTAACTAAATAGTTTTTTTTATTTCTATTGGAAGGATTTAATCATTTGCAATTATGTCTACTTATGATAAGGTAAAATGTTTATGTTTCTGTCTCCATATTATATGGTAAATATACCCAATACAA
>NC_143026.1:84565000-84582500 GCF_057628025.1 Oncorhynchus mykiss
TCACAAGGCAGCAGGGCCAGACGGATTACCAGGACGTGTACTCTGAGAATGCTCTGACCAACTGGCAAGTGTCTTCACTGACATTTTCAACCTGTCCATGACTGAGTCTGTAATACCAATATGTTTCAAGCAGACCACCATAGTCCCTTTGTCCAAGAACACTAAGGTAACCTGCCTACATTACTACTGACCCCTAGCACTCATGTCTGTAGCCATGAAGTGCTTTGAAAGGCTGGTCATGAATCACATCAACATCATTATCCCCGAAACCCTAGACCCACTCCAATTTCCATACCGCCCCAACAGATCCACAGATGATGCAATCTCTATTGCACTCAACACTGCCTTTTCCAACCTGGACAAAAGGAACGCCTATGTGAGAATGTTATTCATTGACTACAGCTTTGCGTTCAACACCATAGTGCCTGTCAAAGCTCATCACTAAGCTAAGGACCCTGGGACTAAACACCTCCCTCTGCAACTGGATCCTGGACTTCCTGATGGGCCGCCCCCAAGTGGTAAGGGTAGGTAACAACACATCCGCCATGCTGATCCTCAACATGGGGCCCCCTCAGGGGTGCGTACTCAGGCCCATCCTGTACTCCCTGTTCACTCATGACTGCATGGCCAGGTATGACTCCAACACCATCATCAAGTTTGCCGATAACACAACATGTAGGCCTGATCACCAACAATGATGAGATAGCCAGGTGCCAGGACAACAACCTCTCCCTCAACGTGATCAAGACAAAGGAGATGATTGTGGACCACAGGAAAAGGCTGCAGTGGAACAGGTTGAGAGCTTCAAGTTCCATGGTGTGTCCACATCACCAACAAACTAGCATGGTCCAAACACACTAAGACAGTCGTGAACAGGGCACAACAATACCTATTCCCCCTCAGGAGACTGAAAAGATTTGGCATAGGTCCTCAGATCCTATGGTATGGCAACTGCTCGGCCTCTGACCGCAAGGCACTACAGAGTGTAGTCCGTACGGCCCAGTACATCACTGGGGCAAAGCTTCCTGCCATCCAGGACCTCTATACCAGGCGATATCAGAGGAAGGCCCTAAAAATTGTCAAAGACTCCACGGCATGCGGTACCGGAGATCCAAGTCTAGGTCCAAGAGGCTTCTAAATAGCTTCTACCCCCAAGTCAAAAACAGCTCATCAAAGGGCTACCCAGACCCCTCTTTTACGCTGCTGCTACTCTCTGTTTATTATCTATGCATAGTGACTTTCACTCTACCTACATGTACATATTACCTCCATTACCTCGACTAACCGGTGCCACCGCACATTGACTCTGTACCGGTACCCCCTGTATATATTATGTATTACTTTTACTTTCAAATGATTATTATTTTTTTCTTAAAACTTCTTAAAGCATTTTTAGTTAAGGGCTTGTAAGCATTTCACCTGTTGTATTCGGCGCATGTGACAAATAACATTTGATTTGATTTGAAGCTCTGAAAAGAAAACACACACACACAAAGAAACGGACACATACACACGCACACATACACACTATGTTGGCGGGGGGGATGAAAACAGGCAAAGAGCTGCGTTCCCATGCAATATGCTTCTGTGTGTGTACACACTGTGCTCTCTTTGATGTGACCCTGGACTCCATGTCAGTTGGGAGAATGATGGGGAATATATTTAACTTCAGAGGATATCTGTCCTTCATATATTCTCTCCTCCAGGAATGGTATTAGTGTGTGTTAATACAGGATAATGCCCAGACCAATCCTTGAGTTAGTCACTGAAGTCTGCCGCTCTATATTTAGACATAGGATTTATGAAGGAAATTAACATACACAGACATATCTCACTCTTCATTATTAATGGGGAGAGAGAGAGAGAGCGGGCGAGAGAAAGAGAAAGGGATAAAGAACAAGAAGGAGAGAGATATATAGAGAGAGAGGATAGAGAACAAGGAGAGAGAGAGAGAGAGAGAGAGAGTGGGGGATAGAGAACAAGGAGAGAGAGAGGGAGAGAGAGAAGAGGGTGAAGAGAGAAATAAGTAAAGAAATAGAGAATCAGAGAATCAGACAGACAGTAAGAAGGAGACTGAGAAAGAAACAGAGAGGGAGGGGAAAGAGGGAATGTTCAGACAGAAGGCTCTTCATCAAAATCAAAGCTGCCCTGGTTTCTTGCTCCCATTCTGTCTTTCTTTCCCATAAGTCACCGGGGAACTGTATGCATATAGTACAGGCTAAAGCAGCATTTCCCAACTCAAAGGGTGCACATTTGGTTTTTAATTAAGTTAATGCGATTTAGTTGTTGCTATTAGGGCTGGGCGGTATTTTACTATATACCAGTATTTATCCACGGACCGGTTTGGGTTTTTACTTTCCCATCTATAACGATATTTGAATGTTTGGTTTGTTAAATGTGATACGCCGTGTGTAACGTCCATGTTTTATAGTTAACTCCGCTACTTGAGTCATCCCTCTCTGCTCTCTCTCCACGCCGCTTTCCACACAGACCTAGTCCCACCCCGTCATTCAAGGAGCGCATTTGTTGTTGCTTGACCACGAGACACTTTCGTTCAGTCTGCATGGTCAATGTTGATGACTACGATGTTGTTTCCACTTTGATCTAAATATAAATTCACAAGTGTTCTATAATTACAATATTAGTTTGTGTTTCTTACATCTGCAAACAGCTAGTTTGTGTTTTCTTTGTAAGTTAAGCTAAATCGTGTTAGCCACTAATGCTAATCGCTAGTTAGGTGGCTTGCTAACTAGCAAATAAAAGTAGTGAATCCGAGCAAACGTAGCTAGCTAATACTAGGAGGCTTAAATCTGCATGTTGTTTGTGCAACAGTATCTTCTAAATCAACGAGGAAATAGGCGAAGCATGAATACGTTGGCTATATGAATAAAGATTGAATGTAGCCAAAGATTATAGGGTCCCCTAGGAAACACTGAACATCACTTTGGTTCCTAACCTGTCACAATAACTCGTCCATGGCATTTTCATTTGTCATGTCAAACAACACTGTATTCAAAGTGCCCACTATTATTTATATTCTAACTATAGAATTATAATCAACCTTCTATTTCCATGACTCCAAAAGTTCACCCAAGTGTTTTGATCTAAATCACAAATGCAACATTTGGTTAAAAATAAGGCCTAGAATTTTTGCCCATATCGTGGCAGTGTGGAAATGATCTCAAATGAGTGCAGGAAATGCAGAAATGCAGGAAATTGTTTTAGGTTGAAGTTGAATTCAACAGTATCAAACAATCCAAATGGAGAAAGACCCATTGAAATAACTTAGAATATATGTGTTGTCAAGCTAGGGTCAAGCTCTACTCATAAAGCAAATTTAGAACTTTTATTAATCAGAAACATAAAATATAGAGGTTGACCAATTAATCGCCTTTGCCGATTAATTAGGGCCGATTTCAAGTTTTCATAACAATCGGTAATCAGCCTTTTTTGACGCCGATTATGGACGATTATATTGCAATCCACGAGGAAACTGCATGGCAGGCTGACCACCTGTTACGCGAGTGCAGCATCAAAATGGTAAGTTGCTAGCTAGCATTAAATGTATCTTACAAAAAACAATCAATCTTCACATAATCACTAATTAACTACACATGGTTGATGATATTACTAGGTTAACTAGCTTGTCCTGTGTTGCCTATAATCAAAACGGTGCCTGTTAATTTATCATCGAATCACAGCCTACTTCAACTTCACCAAACGGTGATGATTTAACAAAAGCACATTTGCAAAAAAAGAACAAGCGTTGCACTAATGTACCTAACCATAAACATCAATGCCTTCCTTAAAATCAATACACAGAAGTATGTTTTTAAATCTGCATATTTAGTTAAAAGAAATGCATGTTAGCAGGCAATATTAACTAGGGAAATTGTGTCACTTCTCTTGGGTTCAGTGCAAGCAGAGTCAGTGTATATGCAGCAGTTTGGGCCGCCTGGCTCGTTGCGAACTGTGTGAAGACCATTTCTTCCTAACAAAGACCGTAATTAATTGTCCAGAGTTTTACATAATTATGACATAACATTGAAGGTTGTGCAATGTAACAGCAATATTTAGACTTAGGGTTGCCACCCGTTCGATGAAATACGGAAGGTTCCGTATTTCACTAAAAGAATAAACGTTTTGTTTTTTAAATGATAGTTTCCGGATTTGACCATATTAATGACCAAAGGCTCGTATTTCTGTGTGTTTATTATAATTTAGTCTATGATTTTATATTTGATAGAGCAGTCTGACTGCGCGGTGGTAGGCAGCAGCAGGCTCGTAAGCATTCATTCAAACAGCACTTTACTGCGTTTGCCAGCAACTCTTAGCAATGCTTGAAGCAAAGCGCTGTTATGACTTCAAGCCTATGAGCTCCCGAGATTAGGCTGGCAATACTAAAGTACCTATAAGAACATCCAATAGTCAAAGGTATATGAAATACAAATGGTAGAGAGAGAAATAGTTGACGCATCATAAGTCCTATAATAACTACAACCTAAAACTTCTTAACTGGGAATATTGAAGACTCATGTTAAAAGGAACCACCAGCTTTCATATGTTCTCATGTTCTGAGCAAGGAACTGAAACGTTAGCTTTTTTTACATGGCACACTTTTACTTTCTTCTCCAACACTGTGTTTTTGCATTAT
Organism: Oncorhynchus mykiss; assembly: GCF_057628025.1. Taxonomy (NCBI): domain Eukaryota; kingdom Metazoa; phylum Chordata; class Actinopteri; order Salmoniformes; family Salmonidae; genus Oncorhynchus; species Oncorhynchus mykiss. Next base: position 84,569,655 of record NC_143026.1, read on the forward strand.
TTAAACCAAACATGTTTCATAATTTATTTGGGAATAAATAGATTTGATTTATGTATTATATTAAGTCAAAAGTGTTCATTGTTCATTCAGTATTGTTGTAATTGTCATTATTACAAATATATATTTAAAAACCGGCAGATTAATTGGTATCAGCTTTTTTTCGTCCTCCAAGAATCGGTATCGGCGTTGAAAAATCATAATCGGTCGACCTCTAATAAAATACCGTCAAAATGTAGAAAAATAGCATGATATGATTTTTATATCGCCAAGCCCTAGTTTCTATCTATGAACAGAACATGTAAGTAACAGTCCTGATATGTCCGTCCTCCCTTGAGAGAGGTGAGTGCAGCATTCTAGCATCTGTATCTGTATGGTGCTGTTGATATACAGTATTATACCTCTCTCAGTTTATACTAGCAGCTTTGTCACTTCTGACCTCTCCTTCCTCCCAGTGGTTCACACTCTACTCCCAGGACACTGACTGCTAGTAATACTGATAGTGATCCTCTACTATACACAGCATCCTGAATCAGTACAGGGAGGTGGATCACACAGACCTAGAGCAGTGACTAAACAGATTCAAGAGCGTTTCAGTGTTTCAGGTCAGGTAACTCAGAGGTCACAGTGCAACAGTGTGTTTACGGGGCTGTTGCCGTGCATACCGTGAGATCATGTTATCGTCTCACCATGGCGCCCGCTGGCTACACAGTTACACGTCGCGTTAGAGCACTTTCACGGCTGAGGACATCAATGTCGACACTCACAACTCAGCCCTGCTCCTTTAGTTGTGTCATACGTACTCCACCATAGATTACTCCTGCCTTACACCCCTCTTCCCCTCCTCCTCACTCCCTCCCTCCATCCCCCTATCTCTGCCCTTACACCTTTTAAGTTTATCCCCCTCTCTTTTCACAGACACCTCCTCCTCCCTCCATACCCCTCTCTCTTCACAGACACCTCCTCCTACCTCCACCCCCCTCTCTCTTCCCCCACCTCCCTCATCCCCTCCTTCCCCTTCTCTTCCCCTACCTCCCTCCATCCCCCCTTTCCCCCTCTCTTCCCCTACCTCCCTCTGTCCCCCATTCCCTCTCTCTCCCCTACCTCCCTCTGTCCCCCCTTTCCATCTCTCTTCCACTACCTCCCTCAGTCCCCCCTTTCCCTCTCTCTTCCCCTACCTCCCTCCATCCCCCCTTTCCCCCTCACTTCCCCTACCTCCCTCAGTCCCCATTCCCTCTCTCTTCCCCTACCTCCCTCCATCCCCCTTTCCCCCTCTCTTCCCCTACCTCCCTCTGTCCCCCGTTCCCCCTCTCTTCCCCTACCTCCCTCTGTCCCCCCTTTCCCCCTCTCTTCCCCTACCTCCCTCTGTCCCCCCTTTCCCCCTCTCTTCCCCTACCTCCCTCTGTCCCCCCTTTCCCCCTCTCTAACCCCTACCTCACTCTGTCCCCCCTTTCCCCCTCTCTTCCCCTACCTCCCTCTGTCCCCCCTTTCCCCCTCTCTTCCCCTACCTCCCTCTGTCCCCCCCTTTCCCCCTCTCTTCCCCTACCTCCCTCTGTCCCCCCTTTCCCCTCTCTACCCCTACCTCCCTCTGTCCCCCCTTTCCCTCTCTCTTCTCCTACCTCCCTCTGTCCCCCCTTTCCCCCTCTCTTCCCCTACCTCCCTCTGTCCCCCCTTTCCCCCTCTCTTCCCCTACCTCCCTCTGTCCCCCCTTTCCCCCTCTCTACCCCTACCTCACTCTGTCCCCCCTTTCCCCCTCTCTTCCCCTACCTCCCTCTGTCCCCCCTTTCCCTCTCTCTTCCCCTACCTCCCTCCACCCCCCTTTCCCCCTCTCTTCCCCTACCTCCCTCTGTCCCCCCTTTCCCTCTCTCTTCCCCTACCTCCCTCTGTCCCCCCTTTCCCCCTCACTACCCCTACCTCCCTCTGTCCCCCCTTTCCCCCTCTCTTCCCCTACCTCCCTCTGTCCCCCCTTTCCCCCTCTCTTCCCCTACCTCTCTCCCACCCCCCCTTTCCCTCTCTCTTCCCATACCTCCCTCCATCCCCCCTTTCCCCTCTCTCTTCCCCTACCTCCCTCTGTCCCCCCTTTCCCCCTCTCCTAACCCTACCTCCCTCTGTCCCCCCTTTCCCCCTCTTTCCCCTACCTCTCTCCACCCCTCCCTTTCCCTCTCTCTTCCCATACCTCCCTCCATCCCCCCTTTCCCTCTCTCTTCCCCTACCTCTCTCCATCCCCCTTTCCCCTCTCTTCCCATACCTCCCTCCATCCCCCCCTTTCCCTCTCTCTTCCCCTACCTCTCTCCTTTCCCTCCTCTTCCCTGCTCTCACTGACTGTCACACTACATTAACCAATGAGTTTTAGATGAGTGAGTAGTGTCTCCGACCCTGGCATGGTCTGGCTGCTCTCTGTCTGTCTCTACAGTATGTGGTGAAATGAAAACATCACTGAGAGGTAGGAGAATTCTGGGCCTGTATCCATTAAGCCTCTCATAGTATGAGTGCTGATCTAGGATCAGATCTGCCTTGTCCATGCAATTGTATTGATTGTGATCTAAAAGACAAAACTGATCCTAGATCAACACTCCTACTCTGTGATGATTTATGAATCCCGTCCCAGTACTGACTAGCTGCTATATGGTAAACTACGGGGGGAGGGATGTGCATTGTGCACTGCGTAGTACAGCACCATACTGTAGGACTAAGTGCAAATTAAAACATCACTTCCTTGTATTGTGGTTGCGGCACCACATCAACATGAAGAACAAGGAGTCCCTTTATTTAACTAAGTAGCATAAAGATGCTCAGTCTGTTTGACTTTGTCTTTAGTGTAGTGCTGCTGAGCTGTAACTGGGTCCTATACCTAATGTCCTTTCCTCCTTTCCTCCTTTCCTCCTTTCCGTTAACCAAGGGTGTCAAAAACACTTCGAAATTTGAAGTTTGGAGCAACATGGGTAAACGGCCTAATTCTGAAGTGAAAATGTGAGAGCTAGTTGCACATTCAGTACGCCTACGCATGCACATAATGTTCAGTGGCTTGCTGCATATACTTTGTTTTGCAAATCAGCTGGTAGTTATTAAGATTAATCAATTTGATGGTACAGAGGCTTTGTAGAACCAACCATCTGAACAGCGACCACAGAGGACAGACTCCAGCCACACACACACACACACACACACACACACACACACACACACACACACAAACACACAGTATATTTACCAGGAGCAAGAGAAAAAGGGAAAGCTATATAGTATAAGGCTGCTAGTGTATATTGACCAGTCTTCTACAGTATAACTGATGCTAACAGCAGAGGGGAGAAGATAGAAGAGAACGCTGGGAGAAGAGGAGAGAAGGGAGGAAAGAAGAGAAGGGAGGAAAGAAGAGAAGGGAGGGAGGAGAGAAAATAGGAGAGAAGAGAAGGGAGGGAGGAGAGAAAATAGGAGAGAAGGGAAGGGAGGGAGGAGAGAAAATAGGAGAGAAGGGAAGGGAGGAGTGAAGGGAGGAAAGAAGAGAAGGGAGGGAGGAGAGAAAATAGGAGAGAAGGGGAGGGAGGGAGAGAGAAAACAGGAGAGAAGGGAAGGGAGGGAGGAGAGAAAATAGGAGAGAAGGGGAGGGAGGGAGGAAAGAAAACAGGAGAGAAGGGAAGGGAGGAGAGAAAGGAGGAAAGAAGAGAAGGGAGTAAGGAGAGAAAATAGGAGAGAAGGGGAGGGAGGGAGGAAAGAAAGAAAACAGGAGAGAATGGAAGGGAGGGGAGAAAACAGGAGAGAAGGGAAGGGAGGGATGAGAGAAAACAGGAGAGAAGGGAAGGAGGAGGAAAGCAGTGATTTCATTGATACAATGACAGATTGCAAGGTCACACAGCTGTTTCCTACAGGGTGTGGGCTTTCTGTTATATACAGGAACAGGACCATAGAGTGTATCTGCATCCTGTGTAAAAAGGCTTGGATTATACCATGGTCTTGTGTTTGAATCCATATGTTGTATTAATGTATTGTGTGGAAACTAGGGAAAGGATGTAAACATTGATCTCAGGAATTTGAGTTTTACACAGAAATAGCCATCTATAGCGCTTGCTATCCATATTATAGACATGTTGGGTTTTTCTGTGGTTGGAAAATTATTAGCATAGCAACAATCCAATAGCAAATCATATTAGCATGATAATCAATCATACAATTATGCTGGACTTCTGTGAGCCCTGGTGCACTGTGGACATTTTGGTATAGCCTAGGCAAAATGTCTTATCCTGGAAGGTTATATTTTTAAGATAAAAATGAAGCTAATTATTGGGAGGGGCAGTATTAACAATTGATATGAAGACAATAATGCTGTGGGCGTGGTGTGTTATACGTAGCAATAGTTTACGTAGCTATAGACCAGACATATTTAATTCATATATTATTACATGTATAAAACAGCAGTTGTGTTTTGTTAAAATGTTATGTTATTGTTGTCTTATAACAATAGCATTATATTTAAAAAATTGGCTGCGATTGAGAATAGCTTTAAAAAGCGGTAACAGAAAGGATGCTTGAAGAAGCTTTTCATAGTGTGGCCTTGCAATTACGACGGCAAACATAAATCAATACCCCTCTATTAAAACGTGCTTGATAAATGGCAATGAATTGGGTCCATTGATAAAGAGATATAGTGTCAGATGACAGTGGCCCTGTAAATAAATACATAACTGCATTCTGAGCCTAACCTATAATTCAATTCACGGGAGAAAAAAATACCCAATTTACCCACACCATTGGAGTGTTCTTGATGCACAAGACAAGGGCAGTGTGTGTTGTGTCAATTTCCATCGGCTTAAATGTATTATCTTCTATACATTATATTTCCTCCTTCTCTCTATGGGCAAACATCAACCTACCAGCGACTGTAAAGTATCCCTCTAAGCTCAACTCTCCTCAACACATGCCGCAAGATGCCCGGTCCCCGCGAGGCGATGGTGAGGCGCGCTCGGATCATACTGATACACACCGGCTGCGGTGCAGATTGCATACCGTTATTCGCTCTTGTTCACATGCGAAGCAAGGCACGGAAATCAATAAGGCTGTATGTTAAATAACATCAGAAATATCAATCTCATCTACACTGTTCTCTGAAATGTGCAGATAAACACCGTAGTAACCGCAAAAGAGAAAAACAGCCATTTGTCGTAGCCTATGCAAAACACTTTAGAGGAGATTGGTAGTCCATTACATGATGATGAATAAGCAGACTAGAATTGCTTCAAAAGGAGCGGTCGGGTTGATAATAAATCTTACCATCTCAGCGGTGATATCCATAAAACAACAGCACGACTTGAGTGAAATCTCCTTCTTGGTTTTTAGTGTTGGAGGGGAGAGGAGGAGAACCGCAACACCGGGCGCTTTCGTGGTGCAAAGCAACTCCCTCAGGGCGCAGTCGGACGGCCAGGGAACTTGTGAGTTCAGTTAAGCAGGTTCTCCTCACTCGACACCATTTATGAGGGTATTCACGTTGAAAGGGAGAGGGCAAAGTTAGAGAATTGAAGATAATTGGAAAATAGTGTGTTCAACGCAGATCCTGACTCCGTCTGTGACTCGAATCTCGGTTCGGGGAATTATGACTGTTGTTATTTAATCATGCCATTCCACTGCCTTGCGGTTAACTGCGTGTGGTCACGTCGCTCGATCATGAAGTATGCGCTGCGCATTTCAACAAGCATGCCTCTCTCTCTCTCTCTCTCTCTCTCTCTCAACACTGAGACAATGCTGTACGTGCACTAACACCCCCACAGAACAGCTGTTTCAAGCCGAGCGTAGTTAGTGAAACCTAACTATCCACACACACTAACTACACAGTGAAACGATATGTTGTCACTTTGTTATGAGTGGTTCAACATGCACTGGATAAATGCTGCATATTTTGTCTCTGTATATAGTCTAATGTTTCAAATTCATCTTTGTCAGTTGATTGAGGTAAAAGAACAACACAATACTGTCATCTCCAGTGACTGTCTAGCCAAAATAGAAAGGCACATATGGACAAATTTCGACCCAGCCAGTAACCCATTGCATAAGACTTTATCCTCAGAGCCATTGAAGATTAGCCAAACACTGCTCACTTGCTCGTGAAATCCCATACACACAATATTTGTACATCATTTTTGTAAATCTCCATCGATGGCCTTTCGCTGGAATAATCATTTAAGTTTAAATTGTGATGACGCATGTACGGGGGAGGACAAGCAGGCAGGCCTTTAGAGAAGTGTATCTAAAAATATGCTCTCTCTCGGACTGACTGACTGACATCAACATTCTGTTCTTCTTCTGGAGAAGAGAGGAACGAGGAAAACAAACCTAGAGCTCTCTTACTTTCTTTCTCAGGGTGGCAAAGACATCTGGTCCCTACATCGACCTGCCTCCTGGTCTGCCTGCCCCCTGGTCTGCCTGATGCCTCCCTCCCTCCCTCCCTCCCTCCCTCCCTCCCTCCCTCCCTCCCTCCCTCCCTCCCTCCCTCCCTCCCTCCCTCCCTCCCTCCCTCCCTCCCTCCCTCCCTCCTGGTCTGCCTGACTGCCTCCCTCCCTCCTGGTCTGCCTGCCTCCTGGTCTGCCTGACTGCCTCCCTCCCTCCCTCCTGGTCTGCCTGACTGCCTCCCTCCCTCCCTCCTGGTCTGCCTGACTGCCTCCCTCCCTCCCTCCTTGTCTGCCTGACTGCCTCCCTCCCTCCCTCCTGGTCTGCCTGACTGCCTCCCTGTCTCCCTCCCTCCCTCCTGGTCTGCCTGCCTCCTGGTCTGCCTGACTGCCTCCCTCCCTCCCTCCTGGTCTGCCTGACTGCCTCCCTGGTCTCCCTCCTGGTCTGCCTGACTGCCTCCCTCCCTCCCTCCTGGTCTGCCTGACTGCCTCCATGTCTCCCTCCCTCCCTCCTGGTCTGCCTGACTGCCTCCCCCTCTCCCTCCTCCCTCCCTCCTAGTCTGCCTGCCTCCTGGTCTGCCTTTCTCCTGGTCTGCCTGACTGCCTCCCTGTCTCCCTCCCTCCCTCCTGGTCTGCCTGACTGCCTCCCTGTCTCCATCCCTCCTGGTCTGCCTGACTGCCTCCCTGTCTCCCTCCCTCCTGGTCTGCCTGCCTCCTGGTCTGCCTGACTGCCTCCCTGTCTCCCTCCCTCCTGGTATGCCTGCCTCCTGGTTTACCTGCCTCCTGGTCTGCCTGACTGCCTCCCTCCCTCCCTCCTGGTCTGCCTGACTGCCTCCCTGTCTCCCTCCCTCCCTCCTGGTCTGCCTGTCTCCTGGTCTGCCTGTCTCCTGGTCTGCCTGCCTCCTGGTCTGCCTGCCTCCTGGTTTGCCTGACTGCCTCCCTCCCTCCCTCCTGGTCTGCCTGCCTCCTGGTCTGCCTGCCTCCTGGTCTGCCTGCCTCCTGGTCTGCCTAACTGCCTCCCTCCCTCCCCCTGGTCTGCCTGCCTCCTGGTCTGCCTCCCTCCCTCCTGGTCTGTCTGCCTGCTGGTCTACCTGACTGCCTCCCTGCCTTCCTCCCTTCTGGTCTGCTTGGGAAAAAACAGGTATCAGATATGAAAGATAAGAGTTATGAGAGCAGGTGTTTGAGGAGAGTCCCAGTATGAGCAACATAATAGTAGTAATAACATTAATAAAGGCACTCAAGGATACCAGTTTGGGTTGTCTTCCCCATAAGCTCACTACTTGTAACTTCGTCTCAGTCATCCATCACGATAGAGTTATTCTGTATCTCACCGCCATTTTGAGCTTGATTGATTTCTCTGTAACTACAAATGGGAAGTGGGAGCAATGTGGAGTAGTCAATAACACACTTATAACACACAGAACTACTCACTCACACACACCCACATACCAACACTTTCTCTCAATTCATATCTCTCTCTTTCTCTCTCTCTCTTTCCTTATCTCGTTCCCTCTCTCCGTCCTGCTGTCTTCAGGCCTGGCCTCCCACACAGTAGAAGCGGTGACTCAGGCACCTCCAGCATGCTTTAATGTGATTCCTCTCTGACATGAAGAGAGAAAGGGAGGGGAGAGAGAGAGATAAAGGATGAGAGAGAGGATGAGCGAGAGAGAGCGAGAGAGAGCGAGAGAGAGCGAGAGAGAGAGAGAGAGAGAGAGAGAGAGACACAGACAGACAGACAGACAGACAGACAGACAGACAGACAGACAGACAGACAGACAGACAGACAGACAGACAGACAGACAGACAGACAGACAGACAGACAGACAGACAGACAGATAGATAGATAGATAGATAGATAGATAGATAGATAGATAGATAGATAGATAGATAGATAGATAGATAGATAGATAGTGTTCTATGCGTTCGCTTTGGCAATGTACGTGGTAACACTTTCCATGACAATAACGCCTTTTGAATTTGAGAGAGTGAGAGCGATCAGGCAGAAGCAAGCAGCTCAGCTCAGAGATCCACTGCTCTCTGAGGAGCCAGTACGAGCTAGGGGCTAGGGTGTAAGAGCTAGGTGCTAGGGTGTGGAAGCTAGGGGCTGTGGTCTTTCTGGGGGCTGGGATGTGAGGGCTGGAGGCTGACTGGAGATTTCCACTGGCATCATCTGGCTCAGCATCCTCATAAAAACACCAATACAGAGCTCCATGTGACCTACGACCTCTCTCCTTGCCTCACTGACTGATGCACTCATGTACTCACTCATCCAGATTAAAGGTTAAATTAATGTGATCGTGACCACCATTTTTTTTGGGGTGTATAGACCTGTATAGCATCTCATATACCCAGGAACATATAGCTACACAATTCTGCCTTGATAAAATGAAGTGCATCCCCTCCTGATTGTGGATGTAAGGCAGCAATCAGGAGACTTGAATTGAAATGTGTTCAGCCGTTTTTAGAGGTCCACTGCTGAGGTGACATCATCACTAATTTATCCTCTTTTTGGAGGGAAATGATATGCCACTGCTGTATGGTGTTACCATGGCAACTGGCCTGTTTCAATGTTTCGGGGTGCAAGAGTAGGGGTAATTATGGATGCAGGGTCGGGAACGTGGGCTAGGGGGCAGTGGAGTCAGGATGTGTTTGTGAATGGGGGATGGGGAGATGGGTGGGTGGAGGATGGAGGGATAGAGGAGGGGCTATGAAAGGGGAGGAGATATGGAAGGCAGGAAGAAAAAAAAGAGAAAACTCTCCACACATGAATGGTTTCATAGTCAATCACAGTATCATGCCTTAGCCCCCCAGGGCAGGCAATACTGCCAAGCAACTACATCCATAACTACATCAGTATGTACTAGAAAGATAAATAATGCTGTTCTTTCAGGGAAATGTTGTAAATATATCATGTTACTCCAAACACATTCATTCACGTATAGTATACACAGCTCATATTGAATGAAGTATACAAATGCACTAACACATACGGACATACATCTGTGGACACACGGATGCACGGACGCACCCACAAAAGCATGCACAAATGCTAGTACTCCATGCACTTGCACGCACACACTAGAAACATCTGTGCACACTGATACATCTTCTTGGAACATGGGCTGTTCTTCATGACGAAGGAAGAACAGTGATTACCACTCACAGTTTGGCAAGTATAGTCACATCACTGTTAATCAACCGAGAGACAACCCACTGTTACTGTTAAATCTACAAAGAGACTGACGCTTGTATCAACACTGGCTCTGAGCTCTGAACTCTGCCAAGGCACACATGTAGATTTAGAGACAGAGACATATTTGCCTTGTATCCGGTAGGAGCATCAGGGAGGCGTCTAACCTAACAGCCATTTCATCTTATAGCCACAAGACTAAAACAAAACACACACAGTTACAGCTCAGGTCATCTCTTCTCTTCTTCGCTCTCTGCGCTCACCATTCATAAGTGGACTGCTGCTCCTATATTGTGTGCTAATCGTTCCTAACAGAGCCAATGTTCATTTGTGAAGGTTACCGATAGCGGATATACTTGGAGGGGGGGGGGGGGGGCGTAGAGTGAATGCCAGGGTGATGAATGCTAGCAGGGACGGCCTGTGAATGTTAGGTAATGTAAATATGACCCTTTTCTTTCTTTCTTTCTTTCTCCCCCTCTCTCATTCTATTCCTCTCAATCTCTATCTCTCACTCTCTCTCTCTCTCTACCACTGAGTCCTTGTGCTGCCGTGGCAAAAACACAAATTGAAATCACCATGGCAACAGTTCTACCTGAACGCAAGGCTGTGGAAAAGAGCGAACGAAGGAGAAATGGAGAGAGATAGGGAGAGAGATGGGAAGAGGGACAGGGAGATGGAGTGAGAGGTGGAGAGAGAGAGAAGAGAGAGATAGAAAGAGAGAAGAGAGAGACAAAGAAGAGAGAGAGAGAGCAAAAGAGAGAGAGAGAGAGAGAGAAGAGAAAGAGAGAGCGAGCGAGAGAGAGAGAAGAGAGAGAGAGCGACATACTGTATATATATATATATATATAGAGAGAGAGAGAACAGAGAGAGAGCGATATACTGTATATATATATATATATATATATATATATATATATATATATATATATATAGAGAGAGAGAGAGAGATATACTGTATATATATAAAGAGAGAGAGTGCTCTCATAACACATCATGATTTATGAAGGTTTAGAAACTAACATTTGCAACATGTCCATTTTTTTACCCAAGCTTAGTCCCCAAATGGCACCCTGTTCCCTATATAGTGCACTGCTTTTGACCAGGGCCCATAGTAGTGCACTGCTTTTGACCAGGGCCCATAGTAGTGCACTAGGGAATAGGGTGCCATTTGGGACATACATGGAGAGAAAGAGAAGGGCTGCTGAGACACAACATGTGTTTTTCTTTGAGTGAATCTTAATTTTTTCCCTTTGTCTCTTTTCTTTGCTCTATGTACCCTTTGCTTTACCAGTAAAACCATCCTTCTCTGTCACCCTGATGTTCAAATCATTCTCCAGTTTCCATGTCCTAGTCAGTCTTATTTTATTTACATCAAACGGCATTGCCTCTACAGTTGCAGAATTCTGGAATAGATGTTATCATGTTGATGGATGGTTAACATATGTTTGTTGAATTCTGAGTTGTACACATTTTTGCACAGATTTGTGCTCTTTTGGTTGATGAAAATGTCACTTGTTATCTCAGTAGACTTTAATCAAGTCTCAACATTCTTCATGTTGTTGAAGTACACTCTTAGAAAATGTGCTATCTAGAACCTCAAAGTGTATGGCTGTCCCCATACGAGAACCCTTTGAAGAACCCATTTTGGTTCCAGAGTGAACCGTTTTGGGTTCAATGTAGAACCCAAAAGGGTTTTACCTGGAACCAAAAAGGGTTCTAGAAAAGGGTTTCCATATGTGTTCTCCTATGGGACAACCCTAGAGACAACCTTTTTTTGGAGGGTTGGAGAGGAGATTAAGAATATAGGAGATGAGGAGTTGAGGAGGAGAGGGAGAGAGGAGGAGGTGAGGAGGAGAGGGAGAGAGAAGGAGGTGAGGAGGAGAGGGAGAGAGGAGGAGGTGAGGAGGAGAGGGAGAGAGGAGGAGGTGAGGAGGTGAGGAGGAGAGGAAGAGAGGAGGAGGTGAGGAGAGGTAGAGAGGAGGAGGTGAGAGGAGGTGAGGAGGTGAGGAGGAGAGGGAGAGAGGAGGAGGTGAGGAGGAGCGGGAGAGAGGGAAAGAGGAGAAAAGCCCTAGTTGGTTTTGACAAAGCATTTTTTACTGGATCATTTTGTTTTCCTCCTGACACCTAGAGGAGCCCTACCTCTCCCTCTCTCCCCTTCTCCCTTTGTCACCTCTCCAGCAGCGCTAGCAGTGTGAAGAGTGCTCCAATACGCTACAGTGTGCTTTAGCAACCCAACAAAAGACCTGGGAGCCATTATAGGAACTGAGACATTGTGAGAGTGTTGATCGGCATGTCTCCTCCCTTCTATCAATAGAGCACTGAGGATGAAGCAGAAAAAGTTCAGGGTCATCTCTTTCTCTCTCTCTCTCTACTTTCTCTTCCTCCTCCCTGTCTCTCTCTCTCTACTTTCTCTTTCTCCTCAACCCTCCCTCCCTCCTCTTCCTACATCCTCTTCCTCCCTCCTCTTCCTCCCTCCCACTATCTCTTAGCCTCTCCCTATCTGCTTCTTGCTTTGTTGGTTCTGTGAATCACTCTTCCTCTCTCTTTCTCTTCCTCCTCCCTGTCTCTCTCTGTCTCTCTCTCTCCTTCTCTCGTGCTCTGCTCTCCTCCAGCTCAATAGAGATCTCCACATGGGTCCTCGGTACGCCCATCCGCCTCAATCACCCATCTCCATGGAGACTCAGCTGCCGCGCTACGTGGCAGGACTCGTTGGAGACGCAACGCTTTTTCTGAGCACCCCCATACACACTCACACACAGACATAGACTTAAAGGAAACCTTCAACCAAAACTATCTTTTGGTATGTTTGTTGATATAGTCCCAAAATGTTTTGCATGTCAGCAATCAACTTTTCAAGACATACAACTTAATAAATATAGAAATACAGCCTGTACAATGCATTTTGCTGCATATGATGCTGCGTTTTGCATATTATGATGCAAAATGCATCACACTGGCTGCATTTCTGTATTTTGAAAGTTATAAATCTTGGAAACCTGATTGCTGACATGCAAAACATTTTGGGACTGTATCAACAATGGACTAATGAAACGAATACCCACAAAAAAAAATGGGGGTTGAATTTTCCTTTAAGCATTGTTATGGAAAATCTATTTCTTACTGCCCACTCCCCATCTTTTATTTTCTTCCTTCTACTTGGCCACATCTTTCCTCTTTCCTTGTCCTCTATTATAATATTCCTCCTCCCCCTCTTCCTCCTGCTCCAGAGAGAGGGGGAGACAGAGAGAGGGGGGAGACAGAGAGAGGGGGAGACAGAGAGAGGTG